>NW_008239283.1:6122358-6161094 GCF_000691975.1 Corvus brachyrhynchos | reverse complement strand
CTACATGTTTATATTGGGCCACAGTTGGTTCTTACAGTATTTTCATACCTACTAATTGATCAAAGATTTGACTAATTGGTTGAAGATTAGATTGTTATGTGGGTTTAAAAAAAATTTAGGATGGATTAAAAATATACACCTGAGAAGAAAATTTCTCTATGTGAAATTAATAGTATACCAACATAATTAGGCATTATCTCAACAACAGCAGCAACAATTTTTATGTCCACAACTTTCCATCCAACTTAATTTTCATGTATTCCTTCCTAAGTAGTTTCTTTAATCTAACAGTATTCAAGGCAAAGAGAAGCAGCAGAAGAATCAGAATAGCAAGACAAAATAAAGAAAAAAGGTAACTAAACTAGAAAGATAAAAATTTCATCTTCCCCGACACTTATCTCCCTGAGAACCTGAAAACCTGACTACTGTAGTGATGACTTTATGGCAGAAGAGGCACAGAACAGAATAAACTAAAACATAAAGTCACTTGCATTATTTATATATGTATTTTTAGGTTTTTGCCACTATGTTCTTGTATCCCCTATTGCCACAAACTTTCACTTATCCAAATTAGGATTTACAGAGGTAGGAAATATCCTGTGTTTGTTCTCCCTCCTGTTCTCTTTCCTGCCATTCCCAGAGGACAACCCTGGACCAGATGTGAATGAAGCAAGTCACAAACATGACCATAAATACTTCACCATGCAAATGCAATTTCTTCTGTCACATATAACAGAAAGCTGTACATGTCAGGCTGTTTATTCACACTCCAGCTTGCAACTAATCAGCACTAATCAGAGCGATCGGATTCACACTTCACTGAGCTTTCCCAGATTTATGCAGCAGAGGACTTGGATTTCATCACTCAGGATAGGAGCACATGGAGGCTGGTGAGCAGGGAACAGCCGGCCCTCTGCGTCTCTTAGGAGAAAGAGCGTAAGGCAAACTTCAAAACAAGATCAAATTGATTCCTGATGCCATCTTTTCCTCTTAAACCAGTGAAGGATCCAGAAAATAAAGAAGCACCACTCTTCATCACTTTCATGTGATGAGTGGAGCAACAACATAACATTACCTGAACTTACAATATACTCTATGTAAAAATTATTTGGTTCTGATAAATCTCTTGTAAGACTTTGATCTTCAGGTCTCATGAGTCATATTACAGAGGAATTTACTGTACTTAATTTAGAAATCATTTGAAAAGGTCTATGACTTTCATTTCGCTCTGCACCCCTATGAAGGGAGATCTCTAAATGAAGGAAACTAAACCAAACAGGTATGATCTAAATGCATACAATTATTTGTTTAACATTGAAAAAAAAGTATCATTTTAATTTCATTGCTTTAAGTGGCCATCAGGTAGAAAAGATACATAATTAGAATTTTTAAAGGTTTTGAATGAAGCACTGATTAAGAAAATTGTTGGAAATGATGAATGGCCCAGAGGCTTGGAGACTTCAGTAACCTTCACATATGGTTTACTTTGCTTTAGAAATCAACTGGCAGGCTCAGTATAAGATCAACCACTTTCACCTGTATTATAATTAATTATTCATCTAATCTACCTGTAAAAACTTAAAATTTGGGCATTTCTTCTAAATACCCTTTGTAGGAAACAACAACAAAAAAGAGTTCAAATATAATTAATAACCACTTCTGTGGGAGCAGAGTTAAAAACCTGACTCAGAAAGGGTGTTTATGTTTTTGTCAGTCAGTTAGCTGAAACAACTTTTTCTGTCTTCTTTTACAGAAATGAAAGGCCACAAGTAACTTGGAAGAGTTCAGTGGTGCAGATTATGTTTATAAAGTTAGGCAAATTCTCTGGAGAGGAAACCAATAATTCTGCTCATCAAATACTACCTGCCTGCTACCCATAATTTTGGGATGCTAGGCACTGGACCTGGGTGAAGATTCAGGGTTGTGAAGAATTTCTACATTTGGAGAAAAAGAGGAATGTCACACTTTCCTGGGAAATGAAGGTAAGACTTCAGGATTCTCTCTTTTGAAAATGCTTTTTCAGTTTATTTGTTTTCAAGTAATGAACAGAAATACTAAATGAACATTTGCTTTCAATTTTGGTTTCCCTTTAGAAAAATTTTATAAACACAATTTCATCATTTTTTGGCATTTTATTCAATAAATTCGCCTATTTTTGCCAGGGAAAGGGGACCACACTGGAAATCAGTCATCTTTCTCAGAAATATAGGCAAAAGATCCACACACTATAGAAATGGGAATCATTCCTGTGCCTAACTAAAAATATCCCAGACCTGTATATGGATTAACATCTTGTAACTAGCATTTATTTAGATAAGATATATTAACTTACACCATCTTCCCCATATTCCTTGTGGGATTCTTACATCTTTATTGAGCTATGGTAACTACAAAATTGCCAATCTTCCTTCAGAAAGTTCAGGAGATATTACTGAATGTGCAAATTTGTTACTGCACTAATGTAAATCTCTATGACAAGCATTAACAGGGACCTTAGCTGTACTTAAGGAGAGGCAAATCTATCAAACATTTACCATCAGGTGCACAAGTTCTGACATCAGAATTGTTTAACATCACCACTGACCATTTACATTCTTCTACAAGTTGCTACAAAGGAACATGACATAGTAAGCTTTTCATTTTGAGGATGTGAATTTGATATTTCTGCTTCGAGGTGAGAGGAAAAACCCAAAACAAAGAGAACCAGAATAAATGTCAAGTTTCAAAAGTAAATGACATCACATGCACATAGGCTTTTTCAGTTAAGCAGAGTTTTCTATTATACCTCTCACTCCTACTAGGGATCAAATACCAAAGTGAAAACAGCCATTTTAATACAGAAAAATGGAGCTTTTCTGTAGCAAAAGATTTGTCCATAGCAAAATGCTCACTTTCAGTATTCCCTTTTTAATTTAGATTCTGAAGCCACAGATGAATTTAACCTTCAGCAAATTAGCAACTTCCAATGGGAAAACAGCCTGTCTGGAACACAGATGCTTTTCAGAGCTGACCAAACTGATCATTGCCATGGACACAAGCTACTGATTTCTTAAGGAAAGCTGTCAGTGACTTAATGCTGAGGATTTAGAGGAGGACAGGAGTGGGGCACCAGGAGACACGATAAGAACAGGATGCATCTCTTCCATACACTCTCAAGCCCCACGGGGAGCTGGGAGCAGACAGTCCCAGGTGAAAGCAAAAGAAATCAGGTGAATAACTTCAAGGTTGCCAGGAGACTACACAGATACACAGGCCATTTGGTAGTTCATTAGCAAATGGAGGTTAATTAGGAAAAGCAGGTGTGTATTCCACATTGAAGCCACCCCTGCTGACCCAAACCCAAGGGAGCATTTGCTCTTCAATAGACATATAATCCAGACCATCCTAAAAGCATTTCCTGTACCCTATAGCCCCTCCATGGGTCCTGTCTGCTTGATGAACTACCTCCCCAAAATCTAGAGGATCACCTCTGCAGTCCTTAGCAGCATCTCCTGCATCATCATCTCTCTGATCAGAGCTCTGATCAGGGCCACTGAATCCCTTTGAGGCTCATTGAGGTAAGAGGCCACAGCTGTGGTAGCAGCCATGGACCATGGGAGAGGAAAGGCCATGAATCATAAATTCCAGACTCTCAGCCTATGACAGTTACTACCTCCCAAGGAAATTCTCACCTATTACATAAGTCAGTATGGTGCTGGTCCCATCCATCCATTGGTGAGACTGATAGATGCCTTAGTATTCTCAATCTGGTCACATAATTAAAGTTATATGAGTCAAGTGTGAGGAGGCTTCTTTCATTTACCCAGCTCTTTCATCATCAGAGGTACCTGGACAATCACATCTTGGCTCTGACAGCCCCTGGCAGGGACTGAGCCTCCCTGGAATTAACCACTAATAAAGCATCACGTGCTCTCACACCTCCACAGGGCAGAAGTGGCTCCAGCTCCTTTATATCGACTAACCCTGCTAATGACCCCCTGCTAATGATCTTTGCCAATGACCCCTGGAGATATAAGCTAATGATATCTACCAATGAGCTGTAATTGAATTGCACCTTCTGCTCATTAAAGGCCAAATTCCACTAACTTTACTGCCCTTACTCGGTCTCTCTTCCCTCCCTGGTATTACCAGGACAACTTGTGAAAAAAAGCACTTTACATAAGGAGGTGGCAGAAGTGGCAGCTACAGGGTTAACAGAGAGTTGCCTTTTTCCACCTGTGGTGCTTTCAAGAGGTTTATTCCCTCATGAGGAAGTGATGGTCTTCTGAGTAAACCAGGGCAGGAGAGGCCCTAGCTGGGCACGTGCTCTACCACAAATGTCTTGTGGGGCACTCTGGGATGCTCCTCTTCTCATCAACTTAGATTCTCTAACTGAGGAGAACATCTTGTGAAAAATTGTGTTTTTGAACCGGGGATGCAATCAATAATGAATTTCTGAGCCAAAATATGTAAAGAAGTAAATTGGACGTATAAGACACCGGACAATGGTTTTGGTGGAGCAGAATTTTGTTGGTATTTCATATGCTAAAGAAAACCCTTACAAGCTACAGTGATTGAGTTTTTTAATCATTAGAAAGAGATTGACAGTGAGAGAAAATTTGGGGAAGAGCCAATATATTACAATCAAATAGCAAAACTATCCAAAGGCTCATTGAGAATGCTGTGATAAAGTGGGTTTCTTCCCAATCCAGGTGACTTTCAGCATACCTTGTGATAAATATCCTGGCTCTCTGGTGGATTTAGCCTGTGCCTGTGGGTGCTCTTAGAGCAGGGCAAGGTGCCTGGGAGGGTGTTACCTCTGGAGCCACCACAGTTAAATTCAGCAGAGTCCATCAGGCAGAGCCCTGAGCTGCTGGTGTCTGCAGTGTGATCACCGCAGTGCCCTAAAGTCAGCGGCAGTCTGTTAGCACCTGGGGAGATGTTGGCCACCACCACTCCCTGTGCCTGCTTTTAGCAGCAGCAGCCTCCAGGGGTTTGTGTGAATGAGGGGGCAGTTCCGCCTTGGAGCAGGAGACACTTAAAACAAGTGTTAAACTGGAAGTAACAAGAGAGTGAGTTTGATCCCTCTGCACAAGGAGCCCCCGCTTGTGCCTTGCTAGTGATCAGGTGTGCAAGGAAGTCTTATTCCCACCTGCTGTTTAAAGGAAGGAAATCCACAGCATCCAAAACACTCGAAGACAGAGGGTATTTTTGCACGCATCCTCTTTAGTCTAAGTTCTGACATTTTTACTCAGTTTTCCGTGTGCTTTTCTGATACCGATAACTCAGGTGACCAGGACTTTTCCATAGCTTAGCTGTATAAATCAGAAAATGAGAACATAGGAGAAAGTCATGGCTGGCCAACCACACATATAGGATATTAATATAGAGAAAGCAAAAATGTTTATTCCAAAATGTATAAGGGGGCCGGAGCAGGGAGAGGGGAAAGAAACCCAGAAAGCACAAAACCCAGATATTTATTGTGCTTCCCCACCATAAACATTCCAGCAGCTCTGCCCTGGGATGCTAGCACCATTATACAGCTAATATTGCTTGATTACCCATGCACCACCACAGCTTCAGCCTCCCAAGGACTGAAATCGAGTTTTCTATTCTTAGCTCGTGGTAATTTAAGCTCATTATGGAAGTGCTTGTATTCCATGAGCACAAGAGATAAAGGAAGCAATATAACTTTAATGAACAGCTGAAATAGCAACCACAGCAGGCTCAGTAGGCAAAAAAAAAAAAACTTTTTTCTGATGTAATTTAAGCTCATTATGGAAGTGCTTGTATTCCATGAGCACAAGAGATAAAGGAAGCAATATAACTTTAATGAACAGCTGAAATAGCAACCACAGCAGGCTCAGTAGGCAAAAAAAAAAAAATCTTTTCTCTGATGTTGTCTTGATTTCTGTCCCACAGGTCTTAGCAGTTAGTGCTCTATGTATGTTTTATGAAGATATTCACACACACGCATGCTTAATGGAAACAAATATGACATCCTATTTAATAATACCAGGTACACACCAGCCTGAAAGGTAGAACCACTCAAATCATGGAAAAAGAAGAAATTAAAAGTGTTAACCTGGATCCAGAAAAAAAAAAAAAAAAAAAAAAAAAAAAAAAAAAAAAAAAAAAAAAAAAAAAAAAAAAAAGCCTTTAAAATAACAACCTAAATTGGGTAGTCATAGAAGTTTCCTTCTTACATAAGTAAATGTCTTTTGTGTCCAACGATTCTCACGCAGACTGAAGGAAATGGATGGATGCAGATGTAACTGTCAGAAGCAGTAAGTGGAGGAACAAATGTAAAGCATTCTGGGTTCTCTTTGATCAATGTTTGTGCACCCCAGATTATTTATTGGGTGTTGTTTTTCTTTCAGTGCTATTCATTAAGGCTCTCATCAAATCCTATGGTCAAGACCTGCAGCCCCTTGCAGGCAGGAGTTGTGTCTGTGGAGTGAAAAGTTCAGAGAGACTTTGAGGTGGGCAGGCACCTCAGGTTTGGAGTTAGGGTCTGTGGAAGCCATCATCTTTCAGCGAGGACGGCAGCTAAAGGACCACTTCACAAAAATAGCCCATGGGTGAGTATCTACCTGCATCTAGGGCTCCTCCTCACTTTGTGCCTGCCGTGAGGGACAAAAAGACATTTACCTCCAGAAGTGAAGGGCAAGACTTGGAGGCAGCTGTGGAAGAGAACTGCCTTCTTCTCAGCATTAAAATTTGTCTTTCTAACTATTTTGAGTTCCTATCTCATAAAATAATCACACAAGAGTGTTCAGAAGCTAGCGTAACTGGTCAGAATCTGGTATACTTTAAAATCAATTTGGAAATTAAATTTGGTCCAGTAGTTTCAAAATGGAGCCATTCTTCATTAACTTATTTTTCCCTAACAAAATAATTTTTCTGTGTTTTTCACATGGTTTTCAATTTTCTTTTGGCATACACTCATCATTCCTTCCAATGAGGAAAGCGCAGAGCCAGGAAGAGTGAGGAGAGAAAACATCTGCTTAGAATAAAGGAGAAAAAAACACCCAACACTTTGACTATTAAGACTTCATGTTTTCAAAATAAAGGAAATAAAAGCTATGTGTGAAAAGCTTCTGACATTGGTACATTCATAAAATGTTTAATCATAATTACTGCCAGAACCTTCTCACAATAACTACCTGTACAACACCTCTGAAAATCCCTGTGCAGAGTAGAGGTGAAATTTATCTCAGGGACTACTTTCCCCCTTGTATTTGGAAGGAGGACTCCTACATGGTTGTATATGGACACTTGACTTCTGTAACACCTGGTAATTATCACAGCAGTAATTTCGAGTGTAGTTATTATCAAACTTATGCAACATTTAAGTTCACATTTTCAAAGGAGGCTGGAATTAGATTTAAAAAAAACCCCACAAAACCAAACCTAAACCCAAACCCTGTATATTTCTGGACCAAAATATGCTAAAGGCAGTAATGTTTCAGCATTTCTCTGAAAAGGTTTTGTTCTTCCATTTAAAAGAGAAAAGAAGGCACATTTGAGGCAAGTATTCTTAACAATAACAGCAACAAAGTTGGTTTTGAAATATCCTGCTCTGTGTTGGAAAAGTTATGATGGAGACTTTGCTGCCAGCTTTTCAGTTCACCCACATTCCTCATCTATGCAGGGAATTTCATTGGTGTCAGTGGAAATGCAGGCTTGAGCCCAGCAATACCCAGATTAACACCTGAAAATGACACCTGGGGCCTCTTCTAAGTGTCATTACTTTTCTAGAAATGTGAGGGTTTTTTCTGCCTAAATTGACACTGAAGGTTCAGTTGGGGTGGGGAAGGCAACGCATTGGAAGCAGCTGCAAAACGATAATAGTAAGGATCCACTTTAGCCCTCAGGATCCACTGCACCAAGCACACTTCTAGAGGTTTTATTTCTGCCACTCTGGGAATGGAGACAATGAGATGAATCCATAAAAACAAATGTGTGGACAAATATTTTCTTTACTTGTCTTCCACTTGGTGGTCTGATATCTGAGAGACACAGGAAATTATTTCCATATAATAGAGGAGATGAGCACTGAGTTCCCTGGCACATTACCTGGAGGTTTCTCTGTCACTGGGTAGAGTTTTCCAGGGAGCTGGAACACAAAACTGGATCATAAAATATTCCTCCTCCCCCATTTATCTTCTGTCTGGAGAAAAGTTGGAGGATGCCACCAAGAACCTGGGTGACCATCAGATTACAAAGCTTAGATTTTTTAACATCCCAGGAGGACTTTTGGCATACCTACAGCAGAATTATCATCTTGAACAATCTTTACAAACACAGCAGCTGAAGGCAACAGTGGTTACAGGCCAGGAATCCAGGGATCAGAGACAGCTCTAGAAACCTACCATGATTCCTGAGTTTGTGTCCAAGAGAGAATTAAGCTGCTGACTCTTCTTTTGGAGGTTTTCTGACAAAAGGGCTTTACATCAATCTCAGGTACAGTATAAGATCCAGTCAAAAAGACTGTATCCTTGTCTTCTAGTCTTCAGAGACAATGTCTCAGTGGTTATCCTATGTTCCTGAGCTACAGTCAGCCCCTGACCAGATAGTCAGTTCGGTCAAATGTCATGATTTTCTTGTCTGAACAGGAATGAAAGACTAGGCAGCTGGTTGATTTCTTTCTCTGTGGTTTGGAGACCTCCTGCTGAGATGACCACAGTGGTAAGAGCTTGAACTCAGACCACTAAAACTTACACCCAGGTCACTGTTTCCCTTTGAGTTCCCAAACTACCTAGCAGGAATAAGCGCTGAATTGGCTCTCCAGCCTGGTCCATTTCGTATCTCATTCCATGCTTGCTCCTGTGAATGAAATCCAGACGTGGGTGAGAGCTGAATCCAAGCTCCTTGTCATGACCCAACTCACATTTGTGCTCCCAAGCAAGTTCACTGCTTTATTCTGCTCCAGATTTCAAGCCTTCCCCATAAAGTATTCACTTAGGGTAACCAGACTGCATTTGCAAGCCCTTAGAAAGGTCAGTGACACATATTAAAAAAGCTATTTTTGAATCTCTGTCTCCGCACTTTATCTCTTGAAATTCCCTTCATGGCTTTCTATGGCTCTAATCAAACTTCCATTGATTTCCTCAAGAATTGGATCCGGCCTTCTGTGGTGCTTGCCAAAACAAAATAACAGAATGCAGTTAAATGTATGCATCAGGAGAGCTCAAACAAAACCTGGTTAGGTGAAAATATGGTTCTATTCTGAAGACTCTCTCTGTCAGTGTGGTTGTGCCTTTCCTTACTTGACTCTCAATCATTTCATTATCATCAGTGCCAAATTCAATATTTTAAAATTTGGACTTTTTTTCATGTGCTATAACCCTGTAAAATCAACCTGGGATTAGGAGAGGAAGCAGGGTCTTGTGGTTAAGACAATGGACTATCATTCATTCCCATTTCTGCCACAAACACCCACCACTGACCTTCAGCAAGTTGCTAAGGGAGTGATTTTCAAAAACACTCATCTTTGGCCTGACTCTGCTTCCTAAGATCTAAGTGGAAACAGAAATTTACATTAAGGGGAAGAGGGATAGGTCAGACCTAGGTGTCCCAGAATAAACTGTTTTCCTTCCTCATTTCCTTCTATTTTAATAGTATTAATCTTTCTTACTCATCAAATCCTTTAAAAGTGTATTTTTCAGCATGAAAAGACACTCCTACACAGGCATTGTGCAGTGTCTGGTCTAAAAAGGGCTCAGTCTTGACTGAGTCCTCAAGCTGAGACCAGAGCAAGGGTCCACCTTGACTCAATTTTGCTTCTGGTTTTCTCTGGACAAGGAAGTTCAGACACAAACATGATAATGGAGCATGTTAAGAGAGATCCTTCCCCCAAACTTTTATCAATATATTATTTAAGAAATTATTATAATCATCATAATGAAGTCAACAAATAATTCAGTGCAATGCCAAAAATGTCATCTAGCTTGCACGTTCTGGTCGATATCAGGAGGAAAAATGGAGTTTTTTATAATATGGCTAAACATATATGTGCTAAGTAAGTTATAGTTTTCCAGCCATATATGAACTTTAGTAAAATATTGAGGAGTTAATATACTCCAGCTATATCTTGCAGTCCCATTAGTTTATCCATGGGCAAATTACTTCTTTTCTTAGAAAAAACATTTTCTTCTTTCCCTTTTTCCCAGTTTCATTTAGATAGCTGTAAGGGCTTTGGGGTGGTGACTGGCTTTCCGTCATTGTTCTTGCAAGGCTTTGCAGTGTGGTCCCTGATCCTGAAAGACATTTCCAGATGCAGTTGCAGTGCAAACAAAGGGATGGTTACTCTGAATATATTCCACGTAAAGCAATTATAAGAAAAACTTCTATCTAGGAGAGAGCACCATGGGCACTAGAAAAAGAGGATATGCTTCTGTTAAACCAACTTGGAGGAAATCCATTAAAAAAAAAAAATAGATGTCCTTTTCTGTTTTAAGTTTACCAAGAATTGGAACTAAACACACGCCATCTGAAGAAATCCCTTTCTCCCTCCAGCCATCACACTGAACTGAAATAAAACAGATGTGCTCAAATAAAAAAATCTGTGCTTACTTGTTAGTTTTTTCCTTGCCCGTATTACCAACACATATGACTTGCACCAACACAGGTAAAAGCAAGAAATATTCTTCAGAAGTTTCCCATTGCTGTATTCTGCCAATACCTGCTGTGATTCCATTCCTATAAATAATGGGTTTCTTCTGTTATATCGTCAGATCCCAGCTGCACAAAAGCCAAACTCAAAACTCAGACATTCTTAGAGATTTGAAAAAAAACCCCTAAAAAACCAAACCCCTAAATCTGAAACAAACACATATAAATACAGCCAGAGATGAATATTTTCAAGATTTACGGTCACTTAATGTTCCTTGTATGAAGACAGAAACACAGTCCTTTAAAAATTATCAGTTTTGATATGGACAAATAAAGTATTGTTTAAAGCTTCATTCAAATATCCTTTCAAAAATAAGTTCTCAGGATGGGGTTTCATAGTTTCACTGTTACATTAAGAAAAATAAGTTGTTTGTAGAACACTGTGCAGTTCATAAGTTACCAGTTATAAACTAATCCTCGATATCCAGTCCAAATCCTAAGGGAAGCTTCAAGGCAGCCACTTCTTTTTGGTAATACAGTGATGAAGGATATATTGTTGAAAACCATAAAACCTTGGGAAAAAGTTTAGCAAACTATCTACATAGGAATGAAATGTTGAGAGCTTGGCTCATCAGCTGGGGCTTTCTGGAGAAGAAGGGGCTGCAAATATTTTTGTACAGGTTAGCTAAACAGTCTTGAAAACAAAGAGAAATGCTTCATGTGAATTATTAGAAAGGTTTTCTTGTATATCACAGAGGTTTGCTTCCCAGAGATCTGTGGGTGAAGATTAGGTGTTAAATGAATACAAACCATCCTTTTGTAAGTGGTTTGGAGATATTATCACCCCAAATGAAGATTGCATTCAGAGAACATACCTATGGGTATACACTTACAAATGCCAGAGAACTCCTATTCACAAGGAGGGCCCATCACTGTCACACTTGGTTGTACACAAACAGCACATATGTGACACTGTAGAGGCACCCACTGTCCCTTCCTGCGCCAGGCTGGGTGAGCACAGAGGAATATTGCTTTTCTGGAACACAGAGAATTAGCAGATGATTGCACCAGAACCAGCTGCCTCTACTCTCATTTCTTATTGAAGCAGAGCTCTGGCCGGAATAAAGCCTGCAGGATTTAGTGGTGCAGGTAGATACATCCTTCTTCATCAGGTGTCGGAGAAGCCAAGGCCTTGTAATGAGAGCACTTCAGTTGACACACAAGGCATTTTACAAACCAGTAGAAGTTTTCCAGACATAAAGAGCAGTAGTAAACCCAAACTTTTGTACTAGGTGAAAAAGTCTTAGTTGCCCTCTCTGATGTCAGGAAATAACTGCAAAAAGCCTGTGATGCCCTTCATGAGGCCAAGGCCATGGAGTCACCAGGCCCTTAGTCAGCTCGAGCCTCTCCTTTCTCCAAAGCTTTGTACATCCGTTCACTCACCCCATCAGCCCGTGGGACTGGCTGCCAGGGGCTGTCCTTTGGAGGTGCAGCAGTGGTGACCACAGTGCTACTGAGGACAGCCAGGCACCCAGTTAATGGACTTGGTCTCTGGAGAGCTCTCAGGCACCTCTCCACAAACACAGCCCTCACGCCTGGGCTCATTCCACAAACACAGCCCTCCCTGCCGGGCACATCCCATCAGCAGATGCACCATGGACAGGCCTAGGGGTGGCTGGCTGAGCTCTGGGGACCTTATTTTCCAGCAGAGCAGACCAAGCCACCATGCCTTTTGTGAGGATGTTCTCAGTGTGGCTGGAGGCTTCTGGGTGCTGCTATAATGCAAATAGTCAGACAAACTGAGTTTGACTTTGTGTATGAATAATGGAAGTGACATGAAAATTTTGTCATGTTAACACCTCAGCTAGGCATCAGAAGGAAAGAAACCAATATCCTGGAGCTGAGCAGTCCCAGAAGCTGGACAACCTGGAGTCAGATCTGAAGTTTATGGCAGTGTGGGTTCTGTGCTTACTTACATAAGATGATTTATTTTTAATTGCAGACTAATTAATGGAAAGACTTCAGAAAGCATTTGATATTTTTGGCAAAATCCTGGTTCCACTGAAGCCAATGACAAATTACCCATGACTTCAATGGGACCATGCTTCAAGGCTTTGTTCTTCCCATCTCAATAAAATAGCCCTTTTGCCAACTTTGGGTTATTACTGAAAAGAGACATTATGACAAAAGAATCTTCTCTTCATCAAATGATTGCACTGAGTAAAGTTTGATATAGTTCAGTGGCCACATCCTTCTGAACATGTAGTCAGTGGCAGTTTGAAACATATGTTTTTTATAAATTTCTCATTCAGAAACAAAGACTGACAGTAAACCCCAAAAGCTTTGATATTTATATAAATTGCTAAATGGTTGCACTGGAAAGTACATTTCAATTAATGTGTCACAGAGCATCACAGTTGTTTTAAAGTTTGCTGACCCAACAGCCTCTATAGCTCTGTGCATGTAGCTTGGGTTTTCTCTAAATCTGTGATACGGAAAACAGTTTCCTTCCACCAGTGCTCTCCAACAAGTGATTTTTTTTAGGTCAACTTATTTCCCTCAGATCCAGAACATGCAATAACATTAGTATTATTTTCACCCTATTACCTGTTTCAAAGATATGCCTATATTCCCTCTTGGGTTTTATGTGAGCCCTTTATTCCAGTAAAACCCTTTAGTGAGACTTTATAGAGATTAACTACTAACCAAACACAACTTTGCCCATTTGTGTGTTAGCTTTTTTGTTTCTTATGTACTCTGCTGCCGCCTCTAGGACAACACTGTAAAACTAGGTTTTGTTCTACAGCAAGCAGAGATTAAAGTTACTTCTATATGTCAAATAATGCTACAGGAGAAACATTAGACACTTCTAGCTGGATTTTTTGCTAATTTGTGAAATTAAAATGAAAAATTGATAGCAAATATCAAGTTCAGTTGAAAAACAGGTCTTCCCAGCAAAGACACAATTGTCTTCTTTTAGTTCACTGCCTTTCCTAGATTTAGTGAATCTATTCAGGTCTTGGTTCTGTGAGCAAATAAGAAAAATCTCTTTAAAACTGACCTAATTTTCAATTCGTTCCACAGATTCAAGGGTCAAGTAGATTAGCAGGTATAAAATTCCCCTTAAATGTCAGAAACTCTCTGTGAGCTGGGAACCAGACAATGCACTTTGGTTCCAAACCTTTTGCTCTTCAAGGAATACATCAAAGTGCATTGACCAGCTCACATCCCAAAGGGTGCTTAGATTCATGGAGAGATTACAGCGTATTTCCTGATATCGACTGGGCTGGCCTGGGGGTTGGTGATCTCAGAGAGGAAGAATGGTTGTCCTTGAGCAGGGGCAAAATGGTTTGTGTCACCCAGTGCTCCCGTCACCAGCCTGCACAGGTGACCTGGAGCAGATCTTGATGGGCAGGAATCAGTGGTTAATATGTGCCTCTGCCAGTGTATCTTTCCTGGCAGATGTCAGTCATGCTGGTACTCGGGAGATCCAGGACAAAGAGAATTGGATAAACAGTAGGGGAAAGCTACAGAAAGGTCAGTCTGGACTTGGAATCAGCTAGCAGAGAGCTCATGCTACACATGAAATTCTCATTTCTCTGCAGTATTTAAGTAAAATAACTAGCACTCCTTAGAAAAGCCACTTTCTGCCATGTCATCTCCATGGCCCCACTTGGCTGCTGAAGGGCTTCATTCATTTGCTTGGCTGCTCTAGGCTAGTGGGACACTTTCAGACCAATGTGAGCTCTTTTACCATCTTCAGAAACAAGATGGATTTTACCTTCATATTATAGCACATAATTGGCCAAATGATATGCAAAATTGACTAAGAGGGGGAAAATCCCCTGCTGCTTACTGTTTTTTTGAGGTTCCTTATTCAAAGATGTAGATTTGCTAAATTCACATTCATGGTCAAATTGACATTTCTGTCTCCCTTCTCCCAAAATCACAGCCAGCTACAGCTCCTGCAAAACCCCATTGCCATATTAATACACCCTCACAATATTGACTCCTCGGCAAAAAACAGCCACTAATTAGAAAATTGACTGAAATGGATACCCAGTTTCTTTCACCTACTCGTGCTTCACTCACCAGTCCCTTTGCCCTTCAGATGCTGATATTTTCCTGATTCAAGCTCACCTTGTCTCTATCAGTGCTCCTTGCAGCCCCTGTGACCATCTGTGTGGAGTTCCAAATCTGCCTAAGGCTCTCAGGTGTGCCTCTTATCCCATGTGCCTGCCACTGTCATTTTTGTTCATTAGGTAGCGTGATACATATGCACACATTTTTAAACTGTTGACCCTGCGTGTTAGCTGACCTTGAATTAGACTGTGGCCAAAGCCTACTGAAGGAAGAGCATGGAATGATCCAAACCTTCATGATCCATGGGGTTTTGGATCACTCTCTTACAGACTCACAAGGGCAGCCTGCCTTCCTCATGTGGGAAACAAGTTAAAATACTGACTGTTTCAACTGAAATGAAGGTCCCAGTGAAGACAGTGGATGTTTTGCTGTTGAATTTGCTTGGGTCAAAATCCCATTTTCCTCAGCTTCCCACAGGAGGGAAGCTGTGCATTTATTGTACAGAAAGCAGGATTACTGTGTCGCTGCTGTAACTAGGATTTCCCCATGGAAAACAAATCATCTATTGGATCCAACTTCCCTCAACATTAAAAACAGAAACATGTGTAAATCATGTTAGCCGAAAATGTGTGGAACACCTTCAGGTTTTTTCCCTCTTATCCAACAAGTATTTCCAATGTACTTTGGTCTTATTTGATAAATGTTAATGCCCTTCATTTAAAACTGAATAAAAAAATTGCAACCATCAGAGAATGATTATGGAAAGTCATGCCAGAACTTGGAGTCTTGCAGTTGCTCCACAATAAGCCACTGCTTATGGTGCTATGCTTTTTTTCCTTTTTCATTATTATTTTAAAGGAGGCAATTATTTCTGAAGTCATATGGAAAAAGTTTGATTAAAAGTATACTCATACAAATGAATATATACCCAAATAATGATCCCTTCTGAATAGGGACAGGCCTACTTTGGCTTGGATGTTTTATTTACTTATTTTAAAACTGAAGATTGTTCCTTCAGAGTTTTCCCTTTAGACTAAATAGTGATATATGAGTAGTATGAAAAATGAAAGCTGGCAGAAACAGTTTAAGAAAAAGAAATCTCCATAGGAGTTTGGATGTAGATCTACAATTGCTGTAAGTGATGAATGCAAACCAGCACTCTTCAACTGCTAGCCTTTGAAAAATATACTGGAGAAGACTTACCTCTTAAAATGTTTCATGCATGAAAAATATATTTTCCCTTATGTAAAAAGGATTTAAAAATCTAGGCTTTAAGCACCTTCTTACACTTTTATCTACTTGTAATAATAATTATTATTTCTCCATTTTTATACAAAGGCTTTAAAGAAACTTAATGTTATAAAGAAACTTAACAAATATAGCAATGGAGATGCACAGTGAGAAAAAAGTAACCTCCAGCACTATTGCCTAATCTACCACAGGAAAGAGCAACCCAATGGCCTCTTTCAACACGTGAAGAGGGACAGACATAGAGCAAGCAGAGGAGGCAAAAAAGGAGCCAGGATTCTTTGGTCAGATTTTGTTCATTCATGTTTGAAATGGGAATAGAAACAACTTGCATCCCTTGTGTATTGCTAAAGACTTAATTATGGGGTTTTTTAATGATGTTTCAATTACACTTGCATGAAATGATAACTGCATATTGCCACACACACACAATTATTCATTTGTAGTCCAGTAACACATTTCCAGTGTGGTCTTATCCTCTGAGAAATTATAGACCACACCCTACAGAGACTACAAAAATAATAATAATTCATTTTTGTTTAAAAGTAAGATAATCATATCTACCAGATGGGCAATTTGTAGGAAGCTATTTGTTGCTTTTGGTCTAGGAATGCTTGGATTTGTATGTACACACATCCAGTTTGTGCCAAGTGCCAGTAGATGGAGCTAAAGAATACAGGTACCTTTGCAGGTTTGGGGGGTCAACGGGAGAAAGTTCCCTTCTGCAATCCAATTCTTACCAGGATATGAGCACAGTCCAGAAAATATTGAATCTGGACCTGCAATCTTACCCTAATTACACTGCCAAGTTTGCTCTCAGTTCCCAGCTGCACTGGAGCATCAGCTCTGCCAGCAAGTGTTTGGTGGCTGCACACCCTGCAAGGCTCTGTGAATCTTCATCTTTCTCTTGACTATCATAGTCAAAAAATCCAGTGAAAAAAAGTTTGGGATTTTATATACTGCTTTAAAAACTTTATTTGAAAATTTAGTTCTTTCCAGTGAATTTTGTCAAGAGATCCCTAAATTCTGATTTGGTTACCATTGAGAAATAACATACTCGCCTAATGTTGACTCTTTCCTTAGTGATGACCAGAAATTCATCTCTTCTCATACATAAATATTCTGTGAAACTTTGAGATCAGTGCACCTCAATAAATCAAGAAAACTGATATCAAATAGATGAGTTCAAGAACTGTGCAGGGCAGTGATCTCCCTCCCTTCCCGCCTCCCCTCCATCAGGGGCTGATATCCTTCTGTTCTCGTGACAGCCACATTGGACAAAAAGCTGTGGCACCTTTTTCAAAGGAGAAACCTGAACTGTAGTCCCTGTCATTCAAATGCAAACTTTTAAGTGTAGTTGAGGTTTCTTCTTTAATTTTCTGCAAATAATAATGAAAAATAGAGAATACTTCTAGAAGAGAGCAAGGGGTGACTGCTGAATTAAGATATTGTTCACTCGGTAAGTCCTTACTTTACAAACAAAAAGTGCATTCAAAATGATTTTAGAAGTAATTTGCTGAAACTCTGTCTTTCACAGCTCTCAAGATCTGTCTCAACAAACATCTTCCAACAGAAGCTGTTACTTGAGGTTTAGATGTATCAACAGCTTTCCCCACTATGATCAGTGACACATTTCAGATTTTAAAAGTATAGATATTTTTATCCAAGTCATCTTGTTCATCTTAGGTTCCCCTTTCCACAATAAGAGAAATTTAGCAGGGCAAGGCAGACAAAGCTTCTCACATCTCAGAGCACTGCTGGTGCTGGGGATGGAATTAGAGGCTGCATTGGAGCCACACTGACACTGCAGAGCTTGGGGGCCTGGAGAGCCACCTCAGTGCAGCTGGGAGCGGGCTGGAGCCAGGTCTCCATTGCCTGAGGTTGTCAAAACAAAACCAATGCTAATTTTCATTTTTGCTTGGGGTGATTTTCTTTACCTTTACTCATCCTCTCGGAGATAAATAAATGCATGCAAACTGCTTGCCCTTGTCCCCACAGTGAAGGTTTGTGTCCCTGGAGTGAGACTGTGGCCATGCACAAATTAATGTGACATCCAGCACAAGTGAAAGGAAGGAAGGCAGCATCTGCAGAGTGGGCAGTGTGAGGACGCACTGGAGAGGAGCATCCATCAGACCCACAAATGGTTTTGATAGCTGTGAAAAGAGCTTCCCACCCATGGACAGTTCTCCCCTTCTCATCATCCTTTTTGCCTACCCTGAGTGTCTGCCTGCTCAGCTACACAAATTGGTTTTGTCTCACCTGGCAGCTGAATAAGGGCATGAAGCTTAAGTGGAGCAACTCTTAACAGGCATTTTTAGACAGATTGCTGGAGGACTTTGGGGGTAAAGTCCCCTGACATTACAGACATGAAAATTTCTGTTGCTGCTCCACATGCTGCTATGTGCTGACCCAGCTGATTGCTCTTCACAGCCTGCGTAAACCAAGAGTTTATTTATAGGTGCATAAATACATATAAACTTCAGTGGGTTTAACCAGGCCATCAGTAACTGCTGAAAGAACAAATGGCAACCTTTTCCAGAGGCAGATCCTAGACCACGTAGGTCTTTAAAGGCCAAAACCCAGTGTGAGAAAACTGCAGGACATTAGGAGAGAGCTTTTGGAGCAAGACACCAAAAGATGAAGGGACAATACAGTAAGGGCAGTACCTGCCTTGCAGGTGGTGTAACTTGTTTACCAATTAGGATTGCAAACCAGTACCACTCCCACATTTTACTTTGGGTACCAAAAATTAGAAGAAAGATAATGAAAAAGAGAAGGTTGGGCCAATAGTATCTATTCTTTCAAGGAGATGTTCCTTGCATCACTCTCCCTGGGAATGTATATTAAGAAATGCTTTTCTTCTTGCCATAGTAATGCCTCAAAGAGATAATAAAGTGACATCCTGGTAACTGCTTGTGACTAGAGAGGAAGATTTTGAATGCTGGCACATGGTGCACACTTTACTGTGGCAATTGTGCAAGCTCAGATTTATTGGGACAGTTCGTTGTATCAGTCCAAAGACTGTCACATCCCGTTTTCACTCCTGTCATGTAATTAATCTTCCTTTGACTTAGAGTCAGACTTCATCATTCTAAATACCATAATAGATTTTTAAATGAGAACATTAATAACAAGGTCTCTCTATTATTTACCTTGGCTGGAGCAATGAAAGCCAAAAAGGAGATGGCTACTCCCAAGGGCAGGCGAGGAGAGGCGTAAGAAGGAAATGAAGGTTGCTGACCTTCCTGCAGAAGAACCCAGGGAAAGGGTATGATTTGCAGAGCTTCAGCTCATCTCCGAAAAAGAGGTTGTTGTTGTAATTTCTATTAAGTACTTTGGAAGCGCTTCCATACAATGGTGGTGAGGGCCATAGGCATACTTAGACAGCTCTATTAAATAAAAAAAAAGCATAAAGGTATAATATGCCAGTCTTTTTTAAAATAAAGAGAGTTATGTAGAACTGGAATTTCTTCTGCCAGTAATCGGACTTAATAGTTTATTTAAATTTGACAATATAAGAATGCTGAGCAGGATCTTTGCAAATCAGATCTAGTTTTTGGGTTGTATTACAAGAATTTAAGTAAAAAGCCAGAGGCAACAGTTCCATCTGAACCGACTTTTGTAAGCTGGGAGAGTATACTCTGCTTGGAATGTAAAGATACTTTACATTCCCTGCCTGTGTCCTTACTCTTTCTGAGATGTATGTAAAATGCAGATATTTCTACAGATATGGGAACACAGTACACAAAGCAATGAAACTGTGACACCTCATTCACATACCAAATAAGAACAGAAGCAGCACCATATCAATCCAGTTTCATGACAAGCGCTGTGAAGAGAGTAAAATGGCAGAAAAAACACAAGTTTCTATAAAGGACAGGGTTGAAACCCAAGCCTCTTGCTACTTTTCTGCCTCTACACTCCATTAAAATGAAAGGGCTAATAAGAAATGCATTTCAGAGTTCCGTCACAATTATCCAAACCCTACTGAGGACATGGAGTGAATGCAGATTACCGCAATTTCAAGGAATCAATGGATTTTTCAGGGAAAGACAGAAATGGTGCCACAAGTAGAAGCTAGATGCTGTGACTGCTGGAGAAAGTTATTCTCCAGCTGTTTTCTGAAAGGCTTCAAACCCATTCCAGAGCATGGAATGTCAAGTGGAGGGGATCAGGCATCTTCTACCAAAATTTACACTGGTGCTTCACTGCCCTTTACTAGCCAAGGTGATGTTATCCCCCTGGAAACAAGACCTGAGTGAGCTAGGTTTGTTTGCACATTACTAGGGGTTGGAATATCCTCCCTGTGAGTAGTGACCAAACACCAGGGGTGAAATCCTAGTGGAGAAGAGCATTATAGAAAAAGTGGAATCACACTACGCTGAATATCTACATCTGCAGGTTGCAACTGTCAGAAGCAGCAGAAGTACTACTCAAGGGTCAAGATCCATTGAGGGCAGGTGCCTGAAAAACAATGGAAAGCTAGTCCTTGCTCCTGCTTAACAGCTCAAAAAAAAATTTCCCTGAAAGCCTATAGAAATATGTGATAGAAATTGGCCACAGAGAGCTTACAGTGTAAATGCTGGAGTGGAGCAAGAATTTTGATAAACAGAGCTAAGCCCAGCACACAAGAAAGCGTTCTGACTAGAGCCATCAGCAAGGAAAACAGGCATTGCAGTCATATTTTGAATTACCTGTAGTCTCCAAACAGATTTAGAAAATGTTTCCAGGACAATGTGCTGGTCTTGATTACTATTTAGAGGTGAATCCTCCAGACAAGGTAGAAAACACCTGACTGTTTTAATGTTGTACACATTTTCCAACCTCTCTATTTTTGTTTTTGTTTTGTGCCATCTCTTTTAATAACAATGACAGTGGTTCAACAGCTGGGAGAATCAGAAAAGGGGACATGAAATATGGTCAGTCAGATGACACACTTTACTTTTATTATTTCAAATGACAAATGTGATTTGAGAGCTTTTGAGGGATACTATTCCTAATTTATAACAAAAGATGTTGAAACTGATGAATACCATAGATCATTGTATTCCAGAATGGCACCTTGAAATGTTAAAAGCATTAATCTAAAATGATATACTGTATCCAGAAACTGAAATGGGTTAGTATGACTTTTCTTCCTTCTAAAAATTCATTGAATGAAATCCAGTATATCTTTCTAAAAAATTATTGTCTCAAATTTCAAGTAATTTCAAAGTTATTTCCCAATTGTTCTGTAACTTGCAAACAACAATTAATAGAACCAGATCTTTATAATCATATAATCATCATTATAATATCCCTTTCTATGACATATTTTCTCTGATGATTCCTAGAGCACTTTGTAAATCATGAAGTGGTATAGTCAAGCATGCTGCCGGTTAATGACAGCAGCAAAAGGAGAGGGACTTGCTGAAAACAGCTATTTGGTTTGTGTCTGCTGACCTGAAAGAACAATCCATGAAACAGAATAAAGGAAATGAACACAAAACAGTCAGTACTGGACTGTTTAGAATCATTGCTTGATTACCCCAGGCTATGGATGGGTAGGAGATACTGATAAGAAGAGAGATATTTACTATCATATGCTCTTAAAAGCACCCAAACACCCCTGTTAATCTCATGGATAAATGTATGAGATACCTGTAACTCAAGGGTCACAAGCTGTCCTAAGGAATTTCCAGTTTAAATAGACATGACAGCCAGAGAGCAGGAAAGGAGGAATATTATCATATCCAGCCATAGATAAGCACCTACAGATTATGTGCAATCAGGCTCATCCTTATCAATGGAGGAAGATTAGGGCTATTTTATCTCCCTTGTGTGTCACATGCCCCTGTGTCACACGTGGTGATGACACTGTGACAATACTCATCTCTGTCCAGTATGCAGGGGGAGTCTGTGGCAGACCTGAGAAAACAATCCATCTTCCATGCCCAAAGAACTGAACGTTGTCAGAAAAAGCAAAAAAATCCCCTGCTCATGTGATCCAGCTCCTTCTCTAACAAATATCCACTATGCCTTTGGCTGCTACAGGAGAACAGACACAGAACTCAGAGATCAGCTCTGGAGAAAAATACACCACCTGTGAGTGCAGTAACATTACTGTCAGTATTACAGTTCCCCCTGAACTTTTAAAGAGTCGTGGGTCTTCCTGTGCAGCCTTTTCTCCTGCTCAAAGTCCCAGTGAAGTCAATAGCAAATGCTGTCAGGATGCAGAACCAGGACCACATGCTTTGAATGATTCCTGAACAGAAATAGGACAACTACTCATTTCTTTTCACTATAAAAAATGGGGTTTAAAGCATCCTGAAAGCTTTCTGTACATACATGTATATACCCAAGGCTCTGTCCCTCAAGACATACATGCCCATAAAGTATATATCAAATAGCTACAACCTTGAAGACACTTCAATGTACAATGTTTTCTTCTTGCTGCCCCCTTCCTGCTGCTCTTCACAAAAGTTTTGCACCCTGTTCTTTGGGCTTGTTCTGCAGAAAAAGTGGGTGGCAAAGCCTAGAGCAAGAAGCAAAAGGAGTGGACCTGTAATAGTGATTTAATGAAGGCCAAAAATGATCCCTTGCCTATGTGAGCTAATTTATCATGCCAGCAAGACCAGGAGTGACGGTAGCAGTGGTACAGCTCTGAGGCTGCAAAACCAATCTTTTTGCCAAATTCCCCAAAGGAAAAAGAGAAAAGAGCAGCTCTGTTTAATGGATCATGATAAGTCACAATTGTCATTACTGCATTTCAGGGCAACATGCTTTATTTAGCTCTTTAACCTTGGCCTATTTGTTACCAGCACAGTTGAGAATAGTTTGTATTCATTAGGAGACTTGTTTATTTTGTAACATAATCCTTTTCTTTGTTAACATGAAAGCACAGCAGATGAAGCACTGGAAGGACAGTTCATCCAGGTCTGCAGTGTTGTTCCATAAAAAATGTCTCTTGATAAATGATTGCCAGGATTAGATTTTATGGGGTAGATTCATAAGAAATTTCAGTCTTGTTCCCATATGTTTCTTACATAATAGGAAACATGCAAAACACACTTAAAAGTGCAGTTCCTGGTCACTCAGTAAGTGCTCCCTTCTCTCTTATTTCTGGGCAGTATAAGAGATGTTTGCATATTTTGTGGATTTATTAAGCTCAGAAGATTTTTTTTTAGGCACGTCAACATTTTCCTGTAATTTGAACACAGATTTTTACCTGCATTTCCTAAAGAGCATTAAACAAAAAAAGCCAAGACCAAAAAGTAAACATGTTTTTGCTCCTCTCTCATCTTACTCACACCCAGCTTCAGGAAAGATTTCAGCACACAGATAAGAGAGAAAATGATACTAGAACAGGTGGCTGGTGTTTTACGGCACCAGTCTTGCCTTTCCATAAGCGGCTTGCAATTTCTGTTTCCATCCTCAGGCTTTCAGGTCACCAACAGAAAGAAAAAGAACATTCACACAAACTTCATTCTCCCTCCCACAAATCCAGCTTCTCTGAGCTTCAGGGTAGGCTGGAAGAAGTGGAAGTAAAAGGAAAACAAGGTTTCTAGTCATCTTGAGAATGTATATTTAGATAACTTCTTTAGTCTGCCCTCAAGCAGACACATTTATCAGGTGAAAAATGTCTCTTTAGATAAACTAAATGTAATACCAATAGGAAACATCAGAATGTCTGTCAAGATCTTTGCAGTGGCTAGTGCTTGGGGCCAGGTTTGTAAAGGAATGTTAACTCTTGGAATATGAGATCTTGGGGACTTAATGCAGCTTCAAAGACAGAGAACCTAATTTCGTGGTTAAGCACTCAAATGTCTTTTAAAACTGGTGTTGCTCTCTATTTGCGTTAATCCAATAGAGAAATTGATGGGTTTTTTCTGTCACTTGCTGTGGCTCTTTATAGTTAGCAGAGGCAGATCAGGAGTGGCCACTCTGCACCTTGAGAAGGTTTTTTCTGTGTGGCCTATGAGCTTTTGCCCTCCTTCCTTCCTTCCTGTTTACCTGTGCAAGGAGGTGATACATTTATATTTCAACATCTTTCTCAAATATGGAGATTAGCAGACATTTGTCTTCTGAGCAGAAGTAAGGACAGACCAAGAATCCTCTAGCACAGGCTTCTGAGCATATTTTATATTAAATAAGAAAGAGGCATCTCTTTGAGTGTGAAAAGAAAAATCTGCAATGTTCATATTAAAGGTGAACTTCTGAACTTGAAGTGCTCATGGTAGGAATATCTTGTTCACCCATTCCTCTTCAGGAATGTTTTCCATAAAGCTTTATGATGGAACACATAGTAAACAGAAACAATCTTCATCATTCACAATCATTTAATCATGCTCACAGCACACACTTCATCCCAGCTGCACTCTGGATTTTGGGTTTCTCTCCCTCCCATCCACTGGGCACATAAATTTAGGTAGGCTTTGATGTGTTTGGACTCCTGCTTCTAAAAGAGGGAAGGTTCTTTGTTTGTACCTGAAACAAAGCAATTTCTGTTTCAGCAACAAAAATACCACATGTGTGGTCAGGCTATTGAGTCTTTTTCAAGACAGGAAAAGTAGGATTCCACTAATAGGTTTGAGATGGTTTATTATACAGATGAAAAAATGATGTAGCACAAGATCACCAGGTGAATTTCCTAAAAGCTGGTTGGATTAACCTGAGTGTGGAGCAAGTGGCTCACTGCACAACTGGCTGTTTTCAGGACAGACAGCGAAGGTCTGTGCGAGACCAAAAGCTCATTTCAACCATTCTTCTACATGAAAAGGTCTCTGATTCCAGCAGGATTTGGATTCCACAAGAGTAGCCTTCTGGGGCTATAACCACACTTAAGAATCTCTGGAAATGCCTCGTGGGTATCCTTTGTGCTTCTGGAAACCCAACGCCATTGAGAGATGTCCCAAAGTTTTGTTCTTTGATGGAGAGCATAGCTGTGGTTGGGTGAAGAACAGTAGCTTCTCTGGCCTGTGGCACACAGCAGAGTTTGTGTCTCCCCTATATGTTTGCCTGCTGTTGCCTCCTGACACTGGACAGACCCCTGAAATGGAGCACTGGCCCTGGGCCAGGGGCTGTCTGGAGGCTGGAGCACATCTCTGGGACACCATGAGAGGCTTTAACCACGCTGCCTCAGGAGCCAGAGAGATGTTTTTCACAGAGCATCCTACATCCACCTCTGGGACAAAAGGACACACGGTCCTCAAGAGGAGTGATTGATGCTCTGCACATAAAGAGCTACAGTAAAAACCTGGCTTTCTGCTAGGATGGCACCCACTTCTGAATTTATCCAAGACCAGCATTGTTTCCATTACACAAACCACTAGCTTTGGCTAGTTTAACAAAAAACCACTTCAGAATGAAAATGCACTTTGCATTGGAAATCGGCGTGTACACTGTTATGCCTAGGAGCCAGCTTCCCCTTTCTCCATACATATTTTAATAAGTGGATCTGTTTCAAGCAATAGAGATCTAAATGGGTCAGTGTTCATTTATAAATCTGAGATCTGCCCTTCTGCATCTTGTGTTAAAATTATGTTTGTTCCAGGGTCAGAGCTTTACTTCTGAGTACCCACAAATTAGCAGCTATCCTTAATTCCACCATTCCCCCACTTCCTAAGGACTCAAGCTTTTGTTGCTTTTCTGTTTGGTTTAGGTTTTTTGTTTTGTTTGGGTTTTTTTTTTTGTTTGGTTTTTTTTGGAGATACAATGCACCTGAATATCACAGTGGCATCTCTAAAATTAAAAAAAAAAGAGATAAGTCTGTGTTACATATTTGGAAGAATAAGTTACTGTGAATGTTTTAATATTCTGTTGATTTCTGGATAGAAAAAATAAAAGAATTTAAAAGTCTCCTCTTCAAAATTACTTTTTATGCCATGAAGCATGCCTGGCAATCATTAAATCTAGAATGAGAGAATTATTTAAGCCAGAAAGCTTGGCAAAACCTAGAGAACCTTCTTTCTGTTATCCTTCTGCCTATATTTAGCATTACAGACCACAGCATTTTTAAAAAACACCTTATTTTTCTCCATATTTGGAAGTGTGTCCAATGTCTCCTCATGTCACAGAAGACCTACGATCTTTCCAGCATCCCTATTTAGTACATCTGGTAGCACAACCACGGTAAGGCAGTTTAAGCAGGGTAAAACCAGTATTCTGGGAAAGGATCAGGCCATCTGAATATACACGAGGCAAACAGGCAGCACCAGCAAAGCCAAGGGTTTCCATGAGGTCTCAGGTTTACTTAGGTGCAGCAACGTGGGAGGGAAGTCTGGTCTTCCTGGAAAGTGCTGTCCCTGTACCACCAAGCCACTGCTCAGAGCATCACAGCCCTTGGCTCCAATTCCATATGGGTGAGAGGTTTTGTGGGAAAAAAACAACCATGCTAACAAAAAAACGCTGCCTGGGTCACTCTCACTAGATAACATAAGCACAGGACTGCCTAGCTTCTCATAAAGACACTAAAAACCCCAGACAAATACATAAAGTTATTACTGGAATTGAATTACTGACGCATTTAAGGGCATTCTTCCCTCTAAGACAGTTTAAGCAACATGCAAGCTCAAGGAAGGAGGTAATGAGATCAGGGAGTGATAATGCACATCAGATTAAGTGTGTGGTTAAGGGAAAATGCAGCAACCAAAAAGAAAATCAAACAGAATTCTGGGCTGTGTGACAAAGGCAACAGCTCCTTTTCTTATATGTACACAAAGCTGCTTTCAGGATATTGTGTATGACTTGAGGCCTGGATGATATGGAGAGAATGATCAGACACTTCTTTCTGTTAAACCTCAAGAATTAGTTCCCTGAAGGTCTTGAGAGGATGAGAAAAATAAGTCCAAGTGTTTGAAATTTAAGAAAGTTTGGTCAAATCTTACCTCTTTTGTTACTATTCCTCTGCCCTTCCCTTGGGACTCAACAACATCTTGTGATAGGCACTTCTGATGTAACGATCACAGAGATCACATACAGTGAGAGAATTTAAGATGGAGGGTTTTGATATCCCCTATATTTCTATTCTCAAAGCCCTCAAAAATCAAGAGGCATTAACAACCAATAGCACTGACATACAGAGTTCAGCGTGGGAACTTCCACCACGATCTCTAAATTCAGCTACTCTTATGGAGGCATGAAGTCTACCTCCAGTATAAATAAAAAGAAGTGAAAAGAATGAGAATTTTAACTCTTAAACACCTGGAATGTTTAATTCTTCGAACAAGGAGAAGAAAGAAAAAGGAAGGAGTTGGGGGCTGTGATTTTGTAACAAAGGATGGCAACACGAGCCAAGCAAGAGCTGCCCATCACCTCCCAGGTGTCACAGCTTGGTGTCCCTCCCACCCCTCCGTCTGGGTAAGCCATTTCCCAAGAGACCCCACAGTGCCTATCATGTGGTAGGTCAAAAGAAAAATGTGGACAGTAATGGCCCATAAAGAACACAGGGGCATGAAGCATCCAAACCACATCTGCCTCAAAATACTGCTATGGCTCGACCAGATACTTGATTGCATCAAACTACTTCCAATTTAATATTTCGACTCAATGCATTTAGAGTTTTAGATGTGGGTCAGTTGGATTAGGAATTACACATTTTATAAAAGCTCCCCCCACTGAAAACAAAAGGCTAGCAATACCAAGAGTTTTCCCCCAGCTAAAACTATCAGTTTTGCAAAAGTTGAGTGTTGCCAGAAGGTTTTTGAGAGCTTGTCAGTCATAAAACAGAAAACAAAAGATCATATAACCATACCAACAAAGAGGCCCAAGATGCAATTATTAGGGCTACTGACCTCTTCTTCACCCTTTGCCTGTGTAAGGGGGTGATGAATGCCACTTACTGCACTAAAGGGAGAGGTCAGGCTGTATTTGGCCTGAGAATAGAGCAATCAGGACATCATCTGCATTGAAAGTTGGGAAAAGAAACCAAACCCAATAAAGCTGAAGTAACATGACAGCTTGAAAGTCATAATGAGACTGACAATGAACAATCAAAGCAAAGCATCTGTTTTTTCCTGTGCTACCAGGCTCATTTCTGTTTTACTGGCTATCTCAGGCTGTCTTTTTTCCCAGTTCATTGCTTTGATTCCTTCTGCTGCTTTCCACTAATTTTGCCCGTGGAAAGCCCTATCATCAAATTAGCAAAGGCTGCCTTGAGTTGAGGTGAAATACCAGATCTTACTCTTTGCACAAGCTGGGAGTAAGCTTGACTCTTCAACTTGTTTAACTGCTTTGCAAGACTACATCATAAGAAGGAAATGCAGGGTAATACAGGAATGTTATAGCAGTGGTGTGTAGCTCCTGAATCCACCATTCCTCGGTAGTTTCTCCAATAAACATCCATCTGGTGTGATGTGTGTCCCCAGAGCTAAATACTGAGGGGAGCTCCTGGCCCAGCAGTGAGTCTCCCGTGCTGTGCTAGCCTGTTGGAACTCTGATAGTTCAGCAGAGAATAGGAATCCACATGGAGAGAATCCTGCTGACCTGGTCCCAGCTCCTCCTGCTCACAGACAGCTCAGGGGACATTTTTACGCTGACAGTGTCTGTACTTGTTTTCATTTGCCTGGCATAATCTCCTCCCCAGTGGATAAGCTATAGCACGAGGGACACTAAGACACAGATGTTTGAATAGTTGGGGTTCTGTCCACTTTTCCTCTTCCTGCTCTCATCTCCCTCTTGTTTGCATTAATTTGGTTAGAATTAGAGGGTTCACTTTGTTTAATCACTCAGAAGACTGGTGGCAGGTGAGTGCAGCTGTCATTTCAGAACATGACAATTCACTCCCACAATACAAAATAAAGACAAAAATTAAAAATAATAAAACAAACAAACAAACAAACAAACAAAGCCCCTTACCCCCAAATCACCCAGTGTCACTGAAGGAGTGGTCCCAAACACAACGTCCAGATAATACCTGGTGGGTACCTGCTGTCCAACACCCCTCCATGCTTCCAACCATCAGGCAAGAAGAAGCTGATGTGTCATCTAACAGAACAATCTCATAAATCTCTTCTACCTTTTTTTTTGGTGATGGTGGTGATGGCTTTGCTGAGGAGCAGGGAACAGTTCTGCTTATTTTATTTTTCATTGTTTATAGAGCTTTTTGCTCTTTTTACATCTGTGATAAACAGATCTTTTGACTTCTGGAGCTATTTTGCAATAAATGAAATGCAAAATCTCTTTTGGCAGGCAGTCACTTTGGATTTTCCGATATCTATTAGCACTGCAGAATTTCTGAACAGTCTCACCCCTGTTAGTTTAGCATACGCTAAGCAAAACTTTCCTGCATGGTGTTTTTTGCCTATCATTTGTCAGCTGCAAATAGAGTAAGAAAAAATCAACTTCCTAAAAACAGCAATACGTTCTGTATAGAGACCAGTGTTGCTAAAAACACATGGCAATAGGGAAATAAAGTATAGTCTGGTAATCTGGGCTGGGAATCTCTTCAATTCTAATGATGCCTTCATCAGCCCCTTTCTGCAACCCTCAGCTATCTGAGAAACCCAGTGAAAGCCATGAGGCACCTCAACTGGATATGGAACTGGAACCTGCCTGTACCCCAGCATGTTGTGCATTTGAACTGGTACTGCTCCGAGTGGGCTCCTGGAGCAAAGAGCAATGGGCTTTTTGCATTTCCTAACTCCCACTTGTTTTAGCTACAAACATGCTAAAATGCAATGACGAAGAGATGCTCCCAGGCTCCAGAGAAAGTGAAGTCACCACAGCTGCACAAAGTCCTTCAGGATTTTCTCCAAGGACACAGCACTCCTCAACTGCTCTGCAGAGAACTAAATCTGTTTGTCACAGGCCAGAAGTTTGTCTCCATTCCCAATATGCAAAGTAAGGATAATACTATTTATCCCATGGGGAACTTCTGGGGGCTTAGGTACTGTGTATACTTGGCTTTCAAAATATAATCCACTCCAAGGTGAGCCTTGCGTTTGTCTTACAGAGCTGTTGGCATGTGTGCACACGTGCTTCACCCCAGAACTGACTGCCCCCTGCCAAGAGCCACCCCGTTATCAGCTGATAATGGGAAGGGGAAGAGGCCAACAGATCGGTTACACTGGCACGATAACGCGCGTCTGATGCATTGCTGTGTCCCGAGCACCGGGATCCATCCCAGCCTATCAGAGCTCAGGGAACGGGTGAATCAGATTCGTGCTGGAAATGAATGGTTGGTGCGGGCACCCTGATAAGGTGAGAGCACATCCCGCTGATTAGCTGGGTCGGTACTAAAGAACATTAGGAATTCACTTCTGCTGCTCTGATTGGTAATTAAGTGACTCGTCTACTGGCCGACAGTCCTGTATGCTTCCCCAGGCAGTTGTTAGTTCTTCGAAAACCGCTCCTGACAAAATGAGGTTTGCCCTTGGTACACAGATAATGAGACTCAGCTTGACAGGTGTGGCGCGATTAGAGCGCGGCTCCGCGCGGCTCTCCCGCTACAGCCACTCGTGGTAAACACACTCATTACAACCCGCCGGTCCCCGGAGGCAAAGCATGTTTGACATTATTAATTGGCTTTTCTGTATAAGGAGTCAAATAGATGAAAAGGTTTATCAAGCTGAAATAATTAATTTTGCCTGAATTCGCTGACAGTTCAGTTCTTCCGCAAAAGACCATTTTAAGGGTTTGGTGTCTTTTTTTTTTTTTTTCCTTTTTTTTTTTTTTTTTGAATTTTGAAGTTCGAAAGACATAATAGTGGTGAAAGTGGAGCTTTTTTAGTAAATTATAATTAAAGGGAATTTAATTAATTTAGACCTGAGAAAAGGGTGTGCGCGGGGGGGAACTCCTATCTTTGTCTATACAGAGGTGTAGATGGTAGAACATATCATGGCTTAATAATGCATTAATTTTAATCTAATCAAAATATAATAAAAGAGGTAATTATGTTTAAAAATTATCATGCTCCAATATTGGTATATTTAAACACTTAACACTTACACGGCTTCCAGTTAGTAAAAGTTGAAATTGTTGCACTCAAATTTAGCTTATTTAATGATAGGGCTTATATTCATGAGGTTAATTGAATAAATCATTGTAATAACTCATGGTGAAACTGTGATTATCTATTGGGTTCTAATTTTTCTTTCAAAAGGAGAAAAAAAGGCCTCGGAAATTATTTTTCCTGGTTTCTCTTCCCAAAAGGCAGCAGATACTCTTCTCAAAAAACTTGAAGCTAGCATTTGATTTAAAGACCCCAAAACATATTTCTTGTATACTTTTCAAATGGCACAGTCTGCAGTTTATTTAGCCTTTTCAAAGCATGCCAAGGTCACTTAACAAATGTTTTAGCCTTCCACACTAAACCATCCAGATATTGTGTAATTATGTGTATCAATCTGTTTACAAGCCCTTCTGTATTAATGAAAATTTTTCCCTTTTAAATACAAAGCCATAAGATCTGAAGGTTCAGGAAAGTGCCTTTAAATATGGAAGTAAAAAAGAAATAGAGAACCCAGGAAGAGCAAGTGGGTCAGCAGTTCCTTTTGCACAGTTGCTTTTTAATACATCTCCTGATGCACTTACTGGGAGATTTTAAAAGGACATTTCACACCCGTCTTTTAAAAATCCTTTTGACCTTTTCTGATAGATATGTGTGCATATCACTGAGCAGAGCAATGTAAAAACTTCTCTAGTAAACCAGTTGGTTTTGCTGAAGTCTCAGTGGCCCATGACCATCAGACTGTTTCACTCCATATAGAGTGTGGACCGTTCCAGAACAAAATGTTTCAAAACAGCAACAAGCGAGTTTTTCTACATTTAAAGCTGACTCCCTACTATCAAATACTCCAGAGTTTTTTCAAGAATGTTATAATCCATCAACATCTATTTGTCCCAGTTAAACAGAGAAATTTAGGAAGCCTTGATTATTCATCTACCAGAGCCTGAGGATCCAGGAGTAAGATGTAGTGCCAACATGGCAATATTTTTGTTATCGCTCTAGAATATTTGTGAATTTTATAGTCTCTCGTGTCCATATAAATGTATTTGTAACAGACTGATAGAAATGTAGAAAACCAGCATTACATCTGTAAAAGTGAAAGGAAACCAACCAGTCGGTTTTCACGGAGGAGAATACAACTCCCCCTGGAAAGTGCAGCAGATGGGCTCCTGGGGGTACCTCACCGACCTTGGTGTGACCCATTCATCCTTGTGGACCCACAGGGGCAGTAGGAAACACAGGGAAAAAGGGGAAAGCAGAGGGACCTACTTAAAAAGCCACACCCAGAATAAGAAACCTAGAAGCCCTGCACAGTAGCAAATTGTAATATTTACCAACAACTTAGCATTTGATTCCAGAAATATCATCCTCCAAAAATGCAAACATCTGTGCACTCACAGTGGAATAGTCAGCAAATGCATCAAAGGGATAAGAAAATAAGACCATTTGTTAACAGCATCACCTTCTCCCTTTGCCACATTTAATGATACTTATCATATTTTATACTTGCATGTACTATATTAAACTTACTAATTGGTGACATAATAAAGCTCAAAGGACATCACGTTTAAGTAACTGGAGAACTGAGAATCAGGAGAGAGGAACAGAAATGATGGGTATGAGCTGATCTCAGCTTATTGACCAAGATTCTGAAGATTTTAGTTGGCATTTTCCATAAGTAGCTTTAATTCTTGTGTCTTGCAAAACTGAATTCATATGCTAATTCTAAAAGTAATTTATTTGGGATTTGTAATGACTTATCTCACACTAATAAATCCTGTCTTAAAAAATCTGGCAAAAACCCCCCACACAACTAAAGACTCCAAAGCCACAAAATGCATTGTTCTGCTGACAAAATTAATAATTCTACATCTTATAATTCTGGGTTTCAATAATTTTGTTTGATAAAATTCTCCCACCTAGAAGGACTCTGTGTCAATGTGGTCAGTAGAAGAATATCCTGGGGGAAAGCACATCTGCCCAGCACCTCCCTTTCATTCATTAACCCACCAGGGGCTAACACTAATTAGATCAGGCTGCTCATTTTAAGCTGATAATTGATTTAAATAGGTTGCTCATTTAAAATAGAATAAAAACCTGCTAAACATTTGGTGCTTGGGTTTTTTTCATCTGCAACTTTCAATTGCTTGTGCAATGTAGCATAAAATGTAGAGGTCTCCCTTTGCTAAAAAGGCCATAAAATTAATTACAATGAGTATGAATTGTGTAGGGTGAGGGGGTGGAGGAAAATGAGTGCTGGAGTTAACTGGTGATGACTAACTAAGAATCACAAGCGATAGAGCTTGTTTCCTTTCAGCAGAATTTTCAAGTAACTTGGATAGCTGAACCACTCAGTTTTAGAGACTTTTATCGCAGAAGAGAAGAAAGAGTTTAGCACACCCAGGGATGCTTCTCGCATCTTCTAAACTGCCATTGCTGAGTGCACAAACATTATCACGTAATGCTAGTGGCTTCTATTATCTCAATTAATTAATTTCTTAAATTAATTAGTATCTCAGCCTCTGTCCAAGATGTAAATACAAAATCTTCATTTTATTGTTAGGACAGTATCAATCTTCAGCCAACGTAAAAATATTCACTTGGTGAAGTTGCCCATCAAAAAACTTTAGTTACGTGTCTATAGTTTACAATTAGTTTCTTGAAAGTCTAAATAAATCATGACCTTTTCAGCCAGCTGTAAGTATGTTTGTTTGTACGAGGCTCAGACTTGAGCCCAGGATAATACCCAGAATTTGCTGTTTATTTACCTGCCTAAGAATCTGTATCTGCAAGCTGGCGCGCGCACACGCACAAGACAAAACAGGTAACAGCAGGTACAACTGAGCTGAAATAGGAACTCCTGACAAAGCTGCTGGATTACCAGAGGACAGAAGTAAAAGCGACTGTGAGGTGCAGATTGTCAGCACCGCTGCTTTTTTTTTAATCCTGATTAATAAAGCCAACTCCCTGCCACTCCATCTGCTGCTGGGGCCCTGCATCGTGTCCTGTTTGGGGAAGTCACCTCCACACTGCATTTTCCCCCTTATAAATCACGTTCTTTCTCCTGTTTCCAACTAATTCAGCCAGAGATCCAGACTCTGCCGTTCTGCGGGGTTCAAGGTCTCTCTCTGCCTTGAAAAACTATTCAAGAGCACTCACTAGTGGCTGCAGATGAAAACAGCGCCTTAGCAGGGCATCACCCAGCCCGCTGCCTTCGTGCCTCTTTAAATACTAGCGAAGGCAGCAAGAAAACAATAAACACCCTTTCCATAATTCTCCATTCAGGCACCAGATCATTTTCTCAGTTAATGGTAAACATTATATACCAGTAAGCAGTTTTTCAAGGCAACCAGTTGTGAAATACATCGAAAACAATACCAGCTGCTCAATCACTATCAAGGAATATTGAAGATAATTCAGTTGCTTACATTTTACATGAATGCTTGAATTTCTCTGTTCAGTTTTGAACAAACCCCATGTTAACAAAGCATGCTTTTTTTAAAAGAAAGATGCTAATTTATTCCCTTGCGTTTCAATTTGCCACTGAGCACGTGTTTCTTGTGTTCTCCTGTTAGGTGCACTAATACCTAAGCATGCAGCACAAGAAAATGCATGTGAGCAATCAGTTTAATCGACAGTCAGCTGTAACAGGAGCACACAAATGAGATGAAATTAATGGCCATACCACGGAGGAGCACCTGGTTTGGCCACACTGAAACTGCCAGTGGCAGAAGGACTCTGAAGGCAGATAACCAGCGTAACCAGGTAAAACTGCAGCGACCAGAGCAGGTGATTTTACAAAGTTTCACCACCACGCCTCTCTAAATGGCAGTACCCTGTACTGGTCACTTGTGGGTGTGGGTGAGGACTGGCATCCTGGAGCACTGGGGTTGTGACAGCCACCAGGAGCTGGGAGAGTGGCACAGCACAGGGCTCCTGCTCGGGGGCAGGTAACGCTGCCTCGCCAAGGGTCTTGGGCTCCTCTCTGAACCACAGAGCTGTGGAGGAACAGATTGCTGGCTAATATGGAAAGCTGCCTGCTTCCTAGATTAATGATGAGGTAATTTAGAATTTACATATGTGTGGAGAGGGACTGCTTTGATCCCAATGTAGTGTATCTGCGATACAATAACGTGTGCGATAGAGAAAAGGTGAAGCAAGGAGGCCAGATAAGAGGGAAGCAAAGCGTCTCTAGTGCCAGCACCAAGGAGAGACCTAACAAAGCACCAGGCCCAGCTCAGCGCTGAGTAGCAGCATTTCTGGAACAAAAGAGATGTGGCTGAGCTGGGAAAAAGCGAGAGCGCAGCGAGGAACATTGCAAAGGTCAGTGAAGCGGTTTGCACAGCTGTGCTTCCAAGTGGGCTCCTCTCGCCCCAAGTCCTGGCCCCTGGCATTTCAGTAGCTGAAAACCAGGCTCTGCTGCTGCCTTTTCACTGGCCTCAACACCTTCCAGTGTCACTGGGAGCTCAGAGCTTTTAGCTGGGAGAGGCTAAATGCACTTGACTCCCCTTAGCCCCGTGTTTGAGAAGCTTTGACATGTTTGCTCCCATCGCAGACAGCTGGATGTGGCTCCTCAGGTCTGAGTCCTGGAGAGCCAAAGGGATTTGCCTGTGTTTGCATAGGCAGTTGGCAGCAGAGCAGGGAATTGCTGCTGACCCCAGGCAAATGGTCTGAGCAATGCAGTGTCCTCCCCAAGTACAGGACTGGGGCTAGAAACAGAGCAAACAGGCTCACATTCATCCACTAGACCCTCAGTGATGAGGCAAGAGCCGATGGCAGAGAAGCAACCAGCTGCACAGCAAAAACATGGCATTATTCCTGAATCCCAATATACAAAAATATACATAATTTTAATACTGGCTGTACTGGGGGAAAGAAACACCAAAATCTCTCTGTTATATTCAGATTAAGATTTGTATCTATCCCATTTGGAGTAGCAAAGATAATTACACTTCAGAAATATAGTAAAAAAAACCCCAAGTTCTTGTGCACCACATCTGACCTAAGCAGAAAGATAAGTGGGAATATCTTAAACTCTAAGGCAACGGTTCTTACCCCTTCAGAAAATCTTGGCATGCTGGACTTGCCAGTGGTGTCTTCTGTCCACTGTTATATGTCCAGAGATGTATGTATAAGTGAAGGCTGGTACATTTACACTAATGAAAAGAAAAGTGGCATCAAACTGAGTGCCAGAATAGCCAATCATCCAATCTGTACCTCACCTCCTACTATTTCATGCTTTCCCTTTTTTTAAAGCTGCTTACCCTCTTTTTGCTGTCTGCCTTTTTTATTTGATATCTGTATTTTTTCTTAGAATACTTTTCCTTTTTGTATCTTTTAATTTTGCTGCAATTTCTCTCCTCTCTCTACACAAGCCTTAATCTTGAGATGCAATTTCTTATAGCTTTCAATTCTTCCTAAAAATAATTCTCTGTTCAACTTCTGTTTCCATCTCCTCTGACCATTTTTCTTAGTCTTATTTCTATGTATTCTTGTTTTTACTCAAAGTGTAATAACAACAACACGAATAATAAATTTCTTAACTCCTTCAATTTCTGTGGCTGACTAGAACCATATCCCTTTGCCATTTCCTGAAGACCATTTCTAAACAAAACTCCACTTGTCTTCAGTAGGGTTGGACTTTCCTTCCTTGTTTTCCTTCTACAGTGGTAGGGCAGAAGGGGACACACTGGCTGGGGAGCTGATAAGTCTTTCTGTGCTTCCATGGGGGAACAATCCAGATGTGAGGGAAATGAAATCAGTTAGAAAATCCCGAGTATCATCTCAAGTTTTGGATATCCATTAGTAGTCCTAGAAAAAGGCTTCTGCCTGGATCACTGCTGTAGTTACTGAGGTTCAGTAAAGAGTACCAGAGGTGGGGTTTACCACCAAATGCTCAAAGTAATTTCAGGCACAGATTTTGAAGAATGTTGCCTGGCTTGGAAGCAGTAATCTCCCTTGCACAAAGGTCCGGTGTCTTCTTGAGAGGAGGTAAGAAGAGGAGTGTCAGGCAGAATTTTACTAACTCAGTGGCTTGGATACACATCAAGGACTGAGGATTTTAAAGTGTTTCTCAGTCACAGTTCTTAGACTCAAGAGCAATTAAAGTGTATATCTAAAAGATTTTTCCTTTCTGTTTCCTCTTTCTTCAAAAAGGAAGTGATTATGAGGAGTTCAACTTTCTGATTGCTTGTTTGTTTTTTTACTTTTCATCCTGAGGGATTTAAATTACCTGTATTTCGGGGCCCTGCTCAGCAGAAACACACAACAGGAGCAGTGTGCTTGCAAGCAGATTGTGCAAATGTTTCTTTTGTGGTGTGTTTTCTTTTGTATCGCTGTAGTCAGCGACTGCTCTGGATCCCATCCTAGGACACAAGCCAAGAATGAGAAATAAGGCTGCAAGCGAGACAACAATTCACAACCACAGTATTGTTTGACTTGGAATACTCACCGGGCTAAAACCTACAACAGGAATACAAGATGCTTTAAGTAGCAGATGCTGATTTTAATCTTCCTGGTAGTTAGGGAGTCCACCTCGCCCAGCTGCATGCAGCCCACGGAGCCAAGAGGGACCTGGCAGAGGGATTTCTTCCTGGCTATGTCAGCGAGGAAATGACAGCAGGAGCAAGAGTTGTGAAGCACCCAAGGTGATCAGCAGAATAAGTAGGAAGCATATGAATATAGGCTTTGTTGGAGAAAAGGACTGTGCTATCAGCGAAAGTAAGCAGCAGCAGATGAAGATGAATGGTCAAAGTGGGGGAAATATACCTGTGTTCAGTCTCGAGGAGTTTCTAGCCAAAAACACAGCAGCCTTTGAACATACACACTGCATGAGAAAGTAAAGATAAAACTGGTCTGCTACAATATGGAAACAAAAAAATGCAGCAAAGGAAAACAGACACTGGGGGTTTGTTTCCGCTTAAAGAGGGAGAAAATCATTAAAACCTGCTGCAAAATTCCAGCATCAAAGTAGATAAGAAAGCAACAGATAGTAACCATACCCCTGCTATGACGTAGTATAACAGTCTTAGAAACATGTAGCCTAGATTTTATAGGTAATTAGTATAATACAAAGCAAATGCTTAAAGAACACTCCTCTTTAATTTTCTGATCATTTTAAAGTCTTAAAACGTGGCTTTAAAATTATTTAGAAGACATTATGGTATAAAAATTGAATTTGAGAATATACCACAAATTACTGTACAGGGTGATATAAACTCTCTAATTTCCAGAGCTATTTTGAGCTGTTCAGAAAATGTTGTCAAAAAAAAAATTGATGAAAAAGAAGACCTCTCTCAGAACAGTTTGCGATTTCCTAATCCAGGCCACACTCCCAGTTCCTGCCCGTCTTTGAGAACACTCTGGGTGGGATCCAAAGCCTGTGAAAGCAATGGACAGGATCCCACTGGCATTCAGCAGGTGGGACATGAATGCCAAGCCAGTGTCGGGATGTCTCTTGAAAGCCATATCTCTCACTGCAGATCCCAAACATTACATCTAGGCCTGAAATAATCCTCTGTAAAGCAAGCTACAAAGGCTTTGGATGTTTTATGTTCACACTTGCTAATGAAAATGAAATGGCAAATAGTAAATTTGTAAGGATGGCAATTACAAAATGAAAATAGCCTAGGCATATTCATTGGAAAAGTTATGTATTGTGCTTTCCAAGAAGGGAATGTAAATTTTCCTATTCAGGAAGGCCCAGAGCTATCAGCTCAAGCAGTGTCTGTACCCTGGCCCTGAATCAACTGCAGCTTTACTGTACGAGAGAGGCTGAAGTTTTCCAAGCTCAGATCCACAGGCTGTGCAGAGGCTCCTGCATCCCACAGTGCATCCACAGCCGTGAGCACGGACAGCCCCCTCTCTGTTCAGCAACATCCCTC
>NW_008239283.1:6103368-6122327 GCF_000691975.1 Corvus brachyrhynchos | reverse complement strand
TTTGCCCCCCGAAATGCAGCATAAAGCCAAGCAGGAAGAGCAATGGCAAGTCCTAGAGGAAAATGTTACATTTGCTAACCTATTGTCAGCACCCACCAGAGCTGGAAGGGAAAGGTGTCTCCTCACTTGGGTTTTTTTGTTGTTGTTGTGAGGGAATCAGTTTAAAATACTATCTAGCAGAATGAGATTTCGCTCCTTCAGTCACAGTGAACATGTTCTCCTATTTCATTCACAGTTCCAGGAAATAATAATAATTTTAGTAGGAAAGTTAATCTGTCAGGATTATAGTATTCAAAATGAGCTGCAAAGAGAAGGAGAGAATCATAAATGATAAATACATGTAAACTAATTGCTGGTTTTATTTTATCAAGCCACAAAAATGTAAAATACTCAGCTCCAGGGATTCTAAATGGATTGAACAATATTTTTTTAAAAGAAATCTTTCATTTGTTTTATTCCAGGATAATGAGTAAGTGCCCCCAGGACAGTCTTGAAAGGAGATAATGCACCTCAAAAGCTGATTTCCTTTTTCTGGCAACATATTCTAACTGTAAAAGTGCTTGGATTAAATAACTACACTGACTGGCTGTCAATGCTGCAAAGCAACTTTACAAAGCCACCTTAGTTGCACTGCTCATCCACAGCTATCTTTCAGTATTCAAAACTGTCAGGTATATTTTCTTCTCCTGTGGAAGCACAATTTCCTCTTCAAACTTCAGGGGCAAACTAGAGAGCAACCAGTCCAGGTTGTGAGCAGCTGGGGAATCCTGAGATTTTTCCTCCTTAAAGCCTTGGCAGCTCCTTGTGCCTTCCAGCACTCTCTGTGGGGATGATATGGGGCATCCAGACCATCACAAAAATATCAGTGATCTGGCCCTTTCTGCTGGAGGTTAAGAGCACATCTAAGTGTTTGTGGCAGACTGTAAGCAAGCTGAAGAGTAACTTTCTTTCTTTCTTTCAATTTGAGGTGTATAATGGAGTTAGGGGCTCAGAGCTTGCAGAGTATGAATGGGAGGGGGTCTCCCGGGAACTCAGGGATCTTGGGAAATTACCTGAACAGAGATGCAGAGGAATTTTTACATTGCCAAAAATACCTCCAGAGAAAGTAGGATTGTGAGAAAGGAGGAGAGAAAAAGGCTCAGGGTGACTGAATGCTGCTGCTGGTAGGGCACTACCAAGACAAAATTAAGCTCAGGTGTTACTTAGGTGTCTAAATAAAAACAGAAGAGACAAATAAGGAGATTCAAAAGCTTATTGTAAGGCCTGGAACCTAAAATTTACACACAGTGGTATGAAACCCAATCTTACAAGTCCATTTTACTTATCAAATTTTTTCTTAAAACTTCTTTGCACATGCAGCACACAGACGACCATGACTGGCTGGTGTCTCTACACCTGTTAACATTTCTGTACAATGAAGGGAAAAAAAATGCCCAGCCAAAGGGAGGAGGCAATATGAGCAAGTGGATTAAACAAAGAACTGGTGATAGATATGGGTTTGCACATGTCTGTGCCTTGCTGAATGATGGCAAACCAAACTCCTGCTGCTTTAGATCCCCAGCTAAGCTGGGTAGTGAGCCTTGAGGCCTTCAGACAGGAATTTCTGACTTGCTGTGAAACCAGACACTGCTACAGCTACAGCAAACCAGGAGCTTCAGCATTGACCTTCAGCAAAGAGCTCTGTGCAATAACTGTACAGACAGATGTCGCAGTCTCCCTTTCACCCCAGCCTGAGGATGGTGTATTTCCCAAACTTTGAATCCCAAAGAGGCAGCAGGGTGGGCCAAAACTGGCAAATATTATCTCCATTTCCTGTAAGGCGAGAGGTGAAAAGGGTACACTTGGGATGGCTGCAAACCTTTGGGTGCCTCAGGTAGAGCAGTTACAGAGCTTTGTTTCACATTGCCACAGGAAAATCACGGAGTCTTCCAATTCTTCTGGCAGCCCCATTAAAAAGACAGGGAAAATGCTGGGGAATACACCTAGCTGTGTGTTTGCAATCCTCCCAAAGAGAAAACAGATCACTGATTTGGTCCAGTGACTTGTAACACCTTGGTTAGAAATACCAGGTCCTTCACAGTCACTACTGCTGCTCGTGGAATCCTCACAGATATCTGTGTCCCTCCAACAGTTTCACTTCAGTGTAAAGTCAGAGAAAATTCTCCGTGGTGTCCAGTTCAAAACAGAAAAGCAAAGCTAAGGTTTGGGTGTGTTTGCGCTTCTATAAAAGTAGAACTGTCAAAGAGATTGCCAAAAAATGGGGGTCAAAATACTTTGCTGCTTTTACAGGCATCAGCAGCCACTTGTTATATAATGAAATACAAAACCTAATTATGGTTACTGATTATACAGTACAAAAATATTATCTCTTTATGTATATATGGCCCTACAAATACCCTTTTGCTAGTATGCTTCAGTTTCATTGAATGTGTTGATGTTTATAGCTTACTTTTAAAATCACCTTCAGGAAAGAGAAAACATACAAGTACCTTAAGAAATGTTGATTTATGAACTATATTGGTCTTTTTTCTTCTTGTAAACCTGGGTGGAAAATGGATCAGTTATAAGCCTGCTATAGATCTCACAGGTTTGCAAGATATATTATTGTATTTCAAGATGATCTGATATTGCAAAAGATTTTTGTCTCCTTTTTTTCTTTACCATGTTCATACATTTTCCTGTCTCAAATTTTTTTCTACTATTGTTAGAGTTAGGGAAGCTATCACAAAATAAAAATAAAGAAGAAGAAATCATCCTAGAGAAAGTAGCTTTGGGCCACCCCAGGTTTTCCCAATCCATCATAATGTGGGTTTTATTTCATACCCCACTGAGGTGGAATTCACAGAATGTTTCTTGTATTACCATGAGACAGTCTTATAAGACAATTGCTGTCTTTTTTTCCTCCCTTTTGCTTCACTCTGCTTTTGACAGCTGTTGGCATTTACTATATAACCAATGGACCAGGCATTAATTTTCAGTAGGCTACAGATCAGTTAAACTTTAATATGTACAGAATAGGATTGCTCAAATGTAGGATATTCACCTTGCAGAAAACAAAAATATTTCAAAATTTTTAAAAATGAAATTTTGGTCAGAGAGATGAAATATGAGTATTTAATCAAAATGTTATAAAAATAATGTTTTTACTATGTTAGAATAATTAGAAAATGCTAAATATTTTATGACAAAAAAATTTCATATTAAAGGGATAACAGTTTTGATAGTTCAAAATCCAACTCTATTCCTCCTGCTCTTTTTGTTTGGGGTAATGTCAGGATGATAGGGAGCTCTTTGTAGTATTCCCCAAATGTCACCTGCCTCGAGAATCTCCCAAATAATGAAATTGTCAGTAAGACACTATCATTAAACAGTAGTGCATATTCCAAGGTAATTATATTCTGGGTCACTTATATTTTTATTATTTACTCTAAAGTCTTGTCAGATCCTGACCATGTAAAAAAATTATTTTGCAAATGTTGAATCTTGGTTTCTTTCACTGGAGTCTCCATTGAGAGATGTCAGCAAGTTTTCTGGAAAAGGAAGACTTCTTTGTTATTGACACAGATGTTACAATGTGGACTGGAAAGTGGAGTGTGGACTGAGACAGAAGGTTAGGAGAAAAGCTTCAATTAATCCTCACATTAATCAAACCTAAAGATATCCATCAGTGATTCTGGCATACATCTGAACCATGGAATGGCTGTTCTGCATATGTCAGTATTATCAGTCTTATGGGCCTTTTTTTTTTGTGTAGACAGTGATTTCTTCTCAAATTCATACCTCTCTTGGAGAAGTTACTGAACATGTACAGTTGGAAGAAAATATATGAGAAGAAATCTGTGCCGAAGTTTTATATTCCCATGTAAAGTCCGGTACAGTCATTTACTGCATGAGATAAGAAGGGCCAGATGGACCACAGATCCAACCCAGCTGGTTCTAACATCCTTGTTGCCACCTTTCTATCAACAGTGTGATAATTATCCACTCTAAATAAAAAATATCTCTGAAGAATTCCTTAATCAAGAACGTTACTGTTGCAGCCTCCTGCTGGAAACATTCTTCTCCTTGACATGAGTAAGTTTAAGTGTACAACACCATGATTTGTTAGGTGGGAGAAGCTGTATGACAAAACACTTCAGAGATGCAATGGTTTTTGCCAAGCAGCTGAAACTGTTTTGTTGATAAATGCTCATGTCTCATACTATTAACACTGTCACACAGGTAAAGTTTGATCTCCTGACAAAACCTCTTGTAGCTGTCTCTTAATCTATTTAGTAATCAATATTAACACTCTCAAACATCTCAAAAACATTCCTTTTAGCTTGTTTCAGTATGTGCTATGTACACGTGCACATATTTCACTCCATACATTCATCCTGTATGTGAACGTATATTTCATTCCAAGTGATAATATACATTTTCTTTGGTAACTCCAACAACCTAGGATGTAACAGAAAGATGAACACCCAGATAACCTGGCAAAGAGCACAATATTAAAGATTTGGAAAACAGGAGAGGCCGCTGCTTACACAAACCTGCAGTTAATATTGGCCTTTGGGCTCCATCAGGACCTCAGGATGGTCTGACACTTTTGTTTGCTGTCTTAGGAACCTGTTTGGTGTTGCAACCTCAACTCAGCCTCATTCCCCAGTGCTCAGCTGGAGATGGAGGAGGACCCACCCCTCTCATGAGTGAGCCTATCACATCCCAGGTCTTTCAGCAGCCAAGTAGTAAAAGATCAGTTCTGTGGTAAACAATAGATGGTTTGGCTATTCCAGCTGTGTCCTAATATTTAAAATAAGCTGTGATGATGCACAAACCCAAATACTAGATGGGCTCTCACACCTAATCACTCCACTCTGAATGCTAGTGAAGAAGTGCTTTCTAGATTAACCACACCAGACACATTGACTCGTTCCCAGTGAAGCAGATTCCATTTTTGTCTTAAACACAGGTTTCCCTAAGACCATTAGAACTTCAAAGTTAAAAGAAAATTAGCAGGTGTCCTGGCTTAACCAAGACCTGGAAGGATAGAACAGTTATTTCTTCGAGTCCAAATAAGCATAATATTGCAAAGCTGGAATTTTCACGAGCAGACACTGCATTTTAATAATTTATCTTCACAGAGGAGTATATTGTACCTTGAAATAAAGACTGAAAGGTTTTTTGCCCAGGAGGGAATGCAGCTACAACAAAAGAAAACTGAAAGCCATTTGGTCGCTTGTGACCAACTCAGAGTTCAAATTGGCCAAATTCCACACGAGCAGGGACACAAACACACAGCGGCTGCAACCAGCTCCAGTGCCAAACTGCAACCATATTTATAATCCTAGCAAAACACTTGGGTCCATTTTTGTGGGGACTACAAACATATAAATAATGAAAACCCAATATTTCCTTTTGAAAGTGAAGTGTCCTCTCCTCCACACCCTCAGTAAAGGCAGTCATCTTGCAATTCCTGCTACTGAGAATCCAAGTACCAGCTGTTAACATTTGTGGTTTCTTGTGAAGACTTTTTTAGAATAAATTTGATAAAAAATAAGAACACTGAAAGTTTTAAGATATATTGTCTCTTTTGACTAAATCAAAGAAAAAGACCTGGGCAAATGCTTTTCATAACTTAAATTATACCTGTTCTTGTGAAGCTATTGTTTCAACATCAGAAACCCAGTTTGCTACTTAATATGCATTCAAATTGCATTTAGTGGTAGCACAGAGTGAGATTTTGTACCTCTGCTATGTGGCTATTAGACTTGTAAGGACAATAAAGAACCTCTCTTGACACTCAGACATTATTGTAAAGGACAAATTAATTTCTCTTGATAATAACCTCAAAATACCAACAGCGTATTCATAGGTGTTCATGCATATATTCAATCTATAAAGATATTTCACATTTATACATAACCAGGTTTGAGGGCACACCATTAGTTAGTGACATCAGTCAACAGCATTTAAAATTTATACCACATTGCGCTCTCTCCTGTACTGTTGTGTTGAGATTTAAATTTTCTGTTTGAAACTCTGTTTGAAGAGACTTCCATCATTCTAAAGTTCCAAGAGAGCAGATCCCTCCAATGTCTGCAATAACCAATTCATCCTCAGAGGATAAGTTCCACACGATCCAATAATATTTATAACAGCGCCAGAATCCCAGATTGAAAGTTGTTTTCATATCTGAAGTAGCAATTATTTATTGAAGACACTGATCTAGCAAATTAAAGGAAGGAGACAATATTTTACACTGAAATAGAGGGCAAAAGGAAGGAAGGGAGAAGGGTTCTTCCCTACAACTGGGCAAATGTGGGCTGCACGATGCCACTTTCAATTCTGAAACATGAAGCAGAGCTGCAGTAAAATGACATTAGTAGCTTTCATATGATAATTGGTATAGAAGAGAAGGTTGTTTCTGGGTGGAGCCGTAGCCAAGACCAAGTTCACTGAACCTAGCACACCATTCAATCAACCATGGAAAAAACAATAGGAGATAGAGATGGGGGAGACTTTTATTTTGACTGGGTAGCAGACATGAAGGCAGGGGGTGAGTATAGGGAGGGGAAAGTATGTAAAAGTGAGAATTCAAGAAAGCTAAATATTTGAAATGTCTCTGAATGCACATATATTATTTATAACTATAAAATAACAATCATTCCTGAATCAACATACAGGGTGGTGAACCAAGCAAATGCAGATTTAGATGGGACGTGTAACATATGAAATAATGAAAGAGGATGGTGGCAGTCTGCCAAGCCTCCCCCTCCCCACTGCTCCTCTCCCCAGTCATTGACTTTCAAAGAGGAAAAGATTTCATACAACAAAATCTGCCCTGACTTCCAGGAGATGCAATGAGAATGGATTTACGCTTAGTAGTATCTTCTAAACAGTCCCAAATAAATTCAAGTTTCAAAGAGTTCCTTACAAGAAATGTCTTTTTAGTTTGCTGGGACAGACACACAAGTTGAGATTTTCTTGCCTATATCTTTTAGGTAGGATTTTTCCCCTCCTTTATTTGCTGTCTTTTGGCATAATTTATTCTTATTTTAAAAAAAGCTACAAAAGGCAATTCTATTTTCATGGAATTTGCCAGCAGTATGCAGGCTTTCACACAGCAATTTACTAATTAATGACAAATTAAATACTGTTCTACATGAAGATGACTTCAGACTTGGTGCATAAAGTTTGGGATTCCTGGAATTTCTTCAGACTGACTACAGTCCATTCCCATGAACATATGGCTGTTATAATTGTGTTGATTTTTTGTGCTACCTAGCACGAAATAAACCCTCCTGATGCATAAGCATGTTTCTTTTACTCATATAGACATTTACATTTGATTCAATACTCTTGGTGTGCCTGAAGACGTGTTTGTAAAGCAAACCCACAGAGATATCATATTAACACTTTGCTGCATTCTTTGGAAAAAATCATTCAGGCTGCTCTGAGAAATGCAAGCCACGCTATCAAAATGCATTGCTTACAGCATGGCTCCATTTGGAAGGAGTGTGGGGAGGGTCCACAGTGTTGACCCTCTCAGGGTTTCTCACCAGAGGTGTCATTTCAGAGTTAGGCATCTCCAAGCACTCAGGAGGGATTTCATTTTCATCTCACTGAAACAATGAGGTAGCATTTGCTTGACTTTATCCTTGCTGTGATACTGTGCTTGTGAAAGAGTCCTGGAATTCCCATTGTGAGCTGCCCCACAGACCCACAAGGTCATTGCAGGATGCCCTGGCCTTTTCTCCAGCAGCATCAACCTCCCTTGAGCCCGGCCACACCAGTGAAGTTCCAGCTTTTCTGGTAGGGTGGGGGCACAAAGCACCTCAAGGAACTGCAAACCTTGCAGCACAGTGTCCTATGCCAAGAATTCAGGCATCACCCGGCGTATATCAGATGCATGCCTGATGCAGAAGTAGCAGCTTTTGCTTTTGTGACCTGATGCACACTGTATTCCCACACTGGATTTACTGGAATAGCAATCAGAAGTTTAGGAATTATTGTATTTTGACATCTAATACCAAAAGGTACAGTGAGACTGTAGGGTGGCAGAAAGAACACTGAGTGGAACATTGCTTAGGAGAAAGAGGCATGGCTGAAGTCCTTGTATATGAAACAAAGGCTGGCTGCTTGGTCTAAAGCAATTTTGGTGGCATCTCAGCTGCTTTGTACAACTACAGATTTCCTACCTAGCATCCATTAGGTGTTAAACCACTGACCCAAAGAGCCTGTTTTCTCTAGTGCTAGATGGTGAGGCATGCTGGGCTAATCTCCCCAGACTTGAGGAAATGTGCAATAAGGCAGGAAAGATTCCGTTTTCAAAATAAATTGAATGTTTGATCACAAGTTAGCATTCTGCAAAGCTGTATGCTGTTACTATGACAAGTTCTTAAAACTAGAGCTAGCTAATAAAAGAATTTTATTGATTGTCATGCCACATCAGGTCAGAAATTCATTTAGTGTTTTATTGCATTCTAGCACCAGATGTTTCAGAGGAAGGTGTGAAACTCCCATAACAGAGAATTATGCAATAACTTGCTTATGAGAGAAGCTTCTTCCAAAGCCCAATGCTTAATGGTGAGCACTATTGTTCTTCCTATGTACTGTCTTCCTATTTCAAGTGGCTGCAGCTCTTCTTTCTCCATACAAGCAGTGAGTCTTGCAGTCACTGTTATGTTATTCTAATTTTATCCATATGCAATGAGTTCCACAAGTTAACATATGTAAAAATGATATTTTGATCATTTTCTGCTCTTAAAAGAAAAAAAAAAAAGACATCCCTTTATATTATTCATGACCAAAAACCCTATCTATCCTGCACTAATCCTTATTGAGGATTTTGTCTTGTGCTTCCCTCACTGTTTCCTTCTCTAAATGCAAAATTCAGTAGCAATAAAGGTAATAAATAAAAAATGAACCGTACACATACAGCCCTTGGTCTCTCTATACTTTTCTGTGCTAGGTAAGAAAAGACCACAATGTATTTGAATTTATTTCTGTGAAAGGTTTCAGTAACCAATATATGCTCAGTGTTTTGCTTAGAAGCTTTTAATCTGGCTAAGCAATACAGGTAATTCAAGACACTTGTGTATGTAAAGAGGAATGTAAAGAATATGTGTGTTCATATGTAAAGAAAAAAGTACATAAAAAGGAAGCCAGATTAAAAAAATCAAAATAAAATTTCTGCAACTATTCTGAATGTCTAGTGAAACAGTGTTTTCATAAACTTTCCTGACAGAAGCTCCCTTCCAAGAAAGTTAATGAAACTGAACCCAAAGCAGATGGGAATACAATCAAGACAAATTTGTTTTCCAATTCCTTTCTGTTGTTAGATTTTTTTCTCCACTCATCTACTTTCATATTCCTCATCTGTTTTATGAGTTGCTACTACTTACTCTTCCTATAGTGAAAGATCAATACGTTCATATTTTTAAAGTATTTTCAAATCTCTGAGTGAAAGAGGCAACTATATAAAATTCATTTTGTGTTTATAAAAAAATGAAACTTAAAAGTTACTTCAGTGAAGGCTTCAAAATCCAGATCAATACAGAACTGAGAACTGAATATAGTGAATTCGAATACAGTGTTATGTTCATATTACTCAGCTAAGCCAAAAAAGCACAAGTGTGTGCCAAGTTTTACATGCTGTGAGCAGTGCCAGTGGCATCCAAGGCACTATTCAGCCTTAAGTGCTTCACTGGGTTGGGGCCTTCTTTTAATGGGGCAGAAAGGGAAGTGCCACAACCATTAGGATACACAAGAATCCAATGATCTCCCTATAAAGTCTCTTTTTATCATCCCAACTATTTTTTTCTTTAGTTGATAAGCAAAGATGTTTAATTTGCCAGCTTTTGTAAAGACAGAAGTTATGCAACCATTCTTTTCAGCAGCACTGACGTCCTCAAAATTAACCACTACATTTTTAAATGTAGGCCAGGATAAACTATTTCAAAAATAACAGCCAAAATCTCTCTCTCTCTCTAAAGTAAATGAAAGTCAGTGGTATTTTGGCTCACACTGAACAATTTTGTTCAGTTTAGGTAGGCACAAGGAGAGACTTTGCACAGCAAATCTTTCCAGTGCTACTGAAATTCTTCCTTGGCTCTTTCCTACAGGATAAGAGCGAGCAAGCACTCAGGGTTCATTAAGGATTTCAGAAATGCTTCTCTGCCCATTTGGAAGATGAGTACAAACTAAATAAGGACCTGACCTTACTGGAAAATACTTTTCATCAGTTTTAAACTCTTTTGGGTTCACTTTCTGGTTCTCTTAACTCATAGAAATTTGGGAGTTTGTGCTCCTCTGCCTGAATGTATCAGGTACCACCTTACCATACAGGAAATTAGATTTCCATAAGAGCAGTAGCTCACATTTCATAGAATCATGGAGTACCCTGAGCTGGAAGGGACCCACCAGGATTGTTGAAATCCAACTCCTTTATTGCATTGCTTCCCACAGGCCATGGGTGGGGTAAGTCTATATTAGTATTTTAGCTGGATCTGAGAATTTTAAAAGGAAGTTTCCTTATCGTAGTGACTTACCACACCGTGGTTCACAACACAGAGCAAACTCTAAGGGCACAAACAGGTTCCTTTTTAGATGAGGTTGATGAGGTAAAAGCACTACAGTGGTCAGCTTACACCCTCCAGGCACCAATGGGCTAAAACTGGACATAGTCCAGATATAAAAGCTCAAAAATTCTTACCTCTGTAAAAGGCTTTGCTCTTCATTCATGCAGGTCTGAGAGGAGAATGTAGACGTTCAACCCAATATCATTCTGTTCTCTTCTCTCCAGCTCTTGCACCTTGCAGTAGGGAAATTCCATTTCACACCCATGGATCGGATTCAAGGGCAGATCCATGTGACTACATTTTCCTGGGCTTTGCGATACAGCATGGCAGTGAAGTTCCTTAAGGTGATCCTGGCACACACATCCCATGCTGTACTTTGTGGAGTGATGCACTCTCAGTTTGGCTCATGCTTAGTTCTACAAGAGCCTTAGAAACTCTGGGAAACAAACCAAAATTACTTTTACATAAAGAATTGTGCTTTATTCAGTATTATATTCACTTCTAATTACATGAAAGTTTAAGTGCTCCAGCACTTAAAATATCATACTTCCACTAAGAGCTTTTTCCTACTTAACTGTTTTTATCAATTACCTCGTTAGAGTATGAATACAACTAAGCCAAAACAAAGATTTTTTTCCCCTGCACACAACCATAAAAATATTTACTTTACACTGTAGAGAGCAGGGTTCTGTTCAAATAAGAAAATTAACCTGGGGGTATTTGCAGTAAAAATGTGTCTTTCATAATTATTCCCTTGTGTTAGAACAATCCCGGTCAGTCAAGAATCAGACTGGCTTCAGATTCCTCTCTCTCTCATGTGAGGTTGAGTGGAAAAGCAAAGATGAAAGCAAGGAAGAGGTTTTATAATTCCTCTTGCAGTCATTTCTTTCTCTGACTAGAATATGATTAAAGATATCTCATGTAAACTGGGAATAGGCAACACTTCCTAGCAGCTATTTCAAATTCTGCCCTTGAGGATTATATAATAATAAAAAAATCCTCATTCTTACACAGCATTTTTCATCCACAGATTTCAAAGACATGTCTTGTCTCACTACTGGGGCACCCTGCACCCATGTGGAAAAGTTTTTCTCCCCTTGCTTGCTGGCACCCCTGAATGCCTGGACAGGCATTGAGGGGGGTGTTACATGGCTGGATAGGATCAGAGAAGGTGCCAGGAGAGACTTTTCACTGTCATTTGCCAGAGCACCTGGTATAGTGCAGGCTGGGCTGTGGTAAATCCTGGGGTGGCTGCCCTGAGCAGGGGATGTGCTGGAGCATCACAGAACCAAAGAGCCAAGGGGCTCTTTCTGTCTCAGAGATATTCCCTGGACTGCTATTCTCACTTTATTACAGCTACAGCAGTGACTACTGCAGTCTCCAAGACAAAAATATTTTCTTCATCGTATTATAGTGCGATTCCTTTTTCATCTGTCTTCTTCACTTCTAAATCAATTCTCACTCAATGTATTCTTTTCTTTGTTTCATTAACTGATGGTTTTAAGGACTCTCAGTGTTGCATAGTTAATAACTTTTCTGTAGCTTGACTTTTTCCATCAGTTCAAATTTCCAAACCAATTAATTCCTTGTTGTTTTCCAAGGGTTATTAAAAGGTAGAAAAATCCAGTTTAACCCAGTCTACCGTCTGAGGGATGCATCTATATGCTAATTACTTTTCCAGTTTGCTAGCAGGAAACTCTGCATGATAGAAAGGACCATTTTCTAAAATTATCAAGGGCCAGACTTTTAGAGGTAGTTAGGTGCTTAAAGATGAAGAAGTGCCTAGTGGGGTTTTTAGAAGTGTCTAGAGATTTAAATCCTATTGAAATCAGTGTGATTGAATTAGGGGACTGAATACTTTAAAAGCCAGGCTCCACAAGATGCAAAAAGAAGGTCTCAAAAAAACTATAGTATTTAAAAAAATATTTAGTCATATAATGAGGAAGTTAAATATTTGAAAGAGTAAAATGATTTTTTTTTTCTTTAGTTAATTAAATTTTAGGTTAATCAGCAGGATTATTCAATTCATGATGCATTCAGCCAAGTGACTTCAGCTAACCAAAAAAACCACTTGAAAATATCTCATTATTGCCGTTTCCAGAAGATAAGCTTTTTTCTTGTTTTGTTCGTTTCATAAACAATGCTTGCATTAATTCTTAGAAAGGATAATAATCTGTGAGCTAAATAAATTGGTATTGTTTTCTCTTTCACCACAATAACTATGTAATATATTTTCAGCTGAAATTCACCCAGTTATATATATATAAATATATATGTATAAATATACTCAATTTTCTCCCATGACTCATTTCAGCCTAAGAGGCTGCAGGGCTGAGCTCACAGCCAAGGTTCTTGCCTGTTCTTGTTGCTTAATTGAAAAGGCATCCTCAGCACTTGCTCTGGCAGCTTTTATCTGTCCCATCTGCTTCTGCAGCAGCAACATCAGACAGCTAAAAACCAGCTTGAGATCCTTTTTCAGAAGGGCCCTGATAGCACGGGGGAGGAATGGTTTGCAGGTGGCCTGAATTCCAATGGGCTCAGGTGAATTCAGGATTTATACACAAACCATTGGATCTCAGTAGAAGACAGAAATACAGGTGATTCCCAACACCAACCAACTAATAAATAACATGAATTTGAAGGTTAATTCTCCTAGGTGCACAGAGGGATTGTCTTCCCTCACTTTTAATGCCCTTAAAAACTGGGTTATGGGTGAAGTTTGAAGAAGAGTCTCCATAAGAGTTTTTGAGTCACATATAGGCAAGAGTCCTGAACCCTGAAAGGTGTAGATCTTAAATTAAGCTATAGATAGCAAGATACTTTCCAGATCTTGTTGGAAAATATAGTTTGGGTAATTTTAAAAACAGTGAGCAAAGTGCAGGCTTGCTAAAGGTGAGATCATCTCTCAAAGAAATTTGGTTGTAGTCACCTGAACAAATTCTGCTGTTATTTACTGTATGAAGAATTTCAAAAGAATATTAAAAATTTAGGATAGACATCATGGCCAAGGTGGTAAAATAAGGTTTATGGCCTCAGTCTCTGGCTTGATTTCACCCAGGACACAATGACCATGCATTTCTTAAGACTATCATCTCATTGCAACAGGAACACAGCTAAGCAAAACCAAAAAAATTTTATTTCAGAAGAATGCTTCACTGCTGGTTTATCTGATTTGTCCCTTAATCCCCAACTTGTATTTATTTCTTCCTTAGAAATATTGCAAAATTGCTTAAGGACAGGATGGCTCAAGGTCTGGTAATGGGATTTTTAGCCTTTCACGTTCAGCTCATTTATCTGAGCATGGGTAGGTCTTTAGGTCAGTGAGTTGTTACCTGCTGACTCTTGTCCAGGGGCCTCTGAAAGAAATGAATGAGCAACTTTCACACAGTGAACAATTGTCTACCCAAAAGTTATGCCAAAAGGGGACAGTAACAGAAGAAATAACATAGCTACACAAGAGTAGAGCCAAAATTTCTTTATGAGCAAAAATGAGGGTTTTTTTCCCTGACACTTTGGAATTATGCTGGTAAGGAGATTTGAGTAATCCAGCACCTTCTCTTCTGCTTAGAGATATATTTTAGTGACCCTCACATGGAATCGTATTTCTGTTGGACTGGCTCAGTTCTTTTTGTGGGCAATAGATTTGGAAAAAAATAGGAATTCCCATCCTTTGAAAAAAACCCCAACCTTATGAAATAAAACTTTGAAAGATCAGTAAAGGTCAATATTGTGCCTAACAAACAACACTGTAATAAAACCAGAAAATCATAGGATACGTATAAACACACTCACAAAAATAGCTGAATATGATCTTAAATTAAGGGTGGGGAAAAAAAGGCAATAAAGCCAGAATGATATAAAAGAAGAAAGATCAGGCAAGATATTTCATTTTGGTTAGAACTCCTTGGTTTATTTTTCCCATTAAAAGCACTCTGAGTAGCTCTTCCAGGTACAGACCTTGAAAGGAAAGTGTGGGCAGGGTCAAAACTGAGTTGGGACTTCAGGAGCTCCCCTGGCTGAGAATTCTACCTGCAAGTTCTACGTTTTGCCTTTTCTTCAGTCTCGTGCTCCCCACCCCACAAAAGTACCTCCATACTTTAGTCTGATCTAGAGCTTTCCAAAAGAAAGTACATTTTATTATTTACGCTATTTCATCAGGTCAAGGCTTAATCATACTGTAATAAATAAATGCATCTGTTACATTTAAGCTGCAGCTGAAAACAATCTTTCCATTTAGAGGCTGTTTTTAGCCTCTAAAGACCACTACATACCACAGAGATCACTTCTATGGTATATTAGTGTTTCACTCACTTCTCAATTCTCACTACACCCTCATTGTTCCACAGGTGTGAATTAGATAATCTCTAACAATCTAATTGGTTAACATATTTAAATTAAAGTTATCTGATATTTAATCGAAGTTTGATGCTTCTCTTTCAGACCTCAAAAGGGCCTCAAAGGTGTCTATTTTTTCCCACAAATATATTAGCAAGTCTATAAAAAATATACATCTAGATCATCACACCTCTATCAATGCCAGTAAAAATAAAAAATTGCACAAGTACTTCTTTGATAATTCTTCAACTGTAATTAGAATTAATCATATGCAAACTTGATTGACAATTGCATGTATAAATTTGGTATGATTTGGTCTACACATGCATTTGTTTATAGAAAAACACCTAAAATCCATGCCTCCTGTGAATAAAATAACATTTAAAAAGATTTACTGCATACCACACCACTACATGTTCAGGATATTGCAGCGTGCTAATTATTCAGTGTATGCAGACAGTGTTCTAGGAGATTGAATGTTAAACCTGTAGTATCATCCATGATGCAAGGTAATATTTCACTAGATATCTTAGTACTTGGTTTGATTCACTAGAAGAAATAGAAGCACGGAATAATTTTGCTGGAAGTTCAACCAGTCCAACACCCTCCCATTTACTGGAAAAGTATAATGGATATAACTGTAAGACATCTGCATGAAGATGCTGCAGATGCCTCATGATGCAAGGAAAACAAAACACAGAATGTGAAATCCAGTCCTGTGTCATTTACAGTGTTAAGACAAAGACAATTTGTAGCAGTTTTTGTCACAGACTCCTGTAGTCTACATCACTAAAAATCCCTGTGCCCTTGGAAACTTCTGTTCGTTTGTTTATGTTATGCCAGTTCAGTTCAGTACATTCAGCTAAATGGAAGCAATCCCAATTTAAATTTAAATAATAGCATTCATGCTGAGATGTAGTTCGGTAGTTCCATAGTTTTAAAATGACATTTCAAGCTAACCCATGGAAGTTCTATTGTGTAGCGGTAAGAAAAATTACCTGGCTGATATCTTGCTTTTACACAGAGCATGTCATCTTTGAAGGTAAAGGCCTCAGACCAAAGCTGTGCAGGAGTTGAGGCAGTTCCCTAGTAAATCAGGCAATTATTTCTTGCTAACAAGCCTCGAATAAAGCTCAGTAAATCATTTGCTGACACCAGCTCAGGATTTGGCACAGGGAATGCAAACCCATAGGGGCCAAGGATGGATTGCAAGGTGGTGAGGAGGTGGAAGGCAGTGCCCCTGCCAGCAACTTCTGGGGTCTCTTCTGGCATCTGCTCATGCTCCCTATTCTGAGAACAGCTCAAAGCCCATCAGATGAGCAGGATGTCTATGGCACTGCACATCTGTTTGGCCACAATGTGACTTACAGATCTCTTGTGCCTAGGGGTTAACTTCATCCTGTAAGCAGGCAACAATTCCCAGCATCCATGAACAGCTACAAAGAGAAACTGCTGAAATCTACAGAGCTGTCGGCCTCTTTTAAGTGGAAACCCCCTTTGCTGTAAGCACACAGAGCATGGCTTTAGACTCAAAGTGGATGTTTTCATTTGCATTGCATTGCAGCAGTGTCACCACTGCTGAAGCACTGATGACACTGAGGTCAGTGATGTGTATCCCAGGCGGAAGTGCTGGGGTAGGTCCAACGCCTGCCACAATCAGATCACACTCGTGTAGGCCTCAGGTGAGAGAAAAGCCAATTTAACAGTATTTCAGCAAAGTAACATCAGAGCAAGCTGTGTGCTGCTGAACGGCCATCCCAATAACAAGTCATGCTCCAGGTGGGGTAAGCGTGTGGGTGGGGATGAGAGAGAATAGGTCTTTGACAGAGAGCACACCAGGGCTCCAGATCAAAACATTCTTCACCCTCAGAGGGGATTCATCATCCAAACTTCGATGCAAACCTGAATCTCATTGCTACTCCTCTCAGTGCACTGAGCTAAATCAAATTCCCATGTGCGAGACTGAAACACGAATCCCAATTGCAAAGCTTGGCCCCATCTCTAATTGCAATATTATCAGTAATAAGCTTTCCAAAGAAAAGTGAGGGTGCATCACACATCTAACACCCTGCACATAAAATATGCTGGACCAAATTCTTGCATTTACATTTTGCTATCGAAGCCTGCAGAAAAATATTGATTTAAGAAGTAGGAGCTCTGTGCCTATGTCTCCCTATAGATATGCATGTTGTCCCTGTGCCAAAGCCAGAAATGAAGTCTTAGGGTTATCAAGGCAGAGGAAACTATTGAACTTAAGAGAGATTGGAAGAGACTCGAATCCTAGTGTTTTGACTAGGATTTCTTTCATAGTAATGGAGGCATTAATGATTTTTCACACAAAGGGGTGGCTAGGCAGAATATGCCAGTGTGCATGTGTGTGTGTGAGGGAGGAGAGGGGTAGAGGTAAATGTGAGTAGCTTTACACTAAAATTAAATCAGGCTTTCCCATAAAACAGCTGTTATGATTCCCTTTAAAAAATAATTAAATTAACAGCGAACAGAAATATTCAGGAGAAGGAATTTGGGGTTGGGATTTTGGCATTAGTAATTCCCTATACTTAATCCATAAAAGTTTTCTTTTATGTTTACAGAAGGCGGTTAAATAAAGAAGCAAGTCTGTTACTAAAGAATTTTAAGATACAGTGGAGATGTGAAAGGCACAGAAGATTTTCATTTCCTGTGTTATAGGGTGCAAATAATATCAGTATGAAAAACCTGGCAGGAAGATTTAAGATAGCAGTTTTTACATTGATAAGTATTTGTTCATTTCCTGACAACAAAAAATATAAATCTCTTCAGAAATTAAATACCCTGGCTTGTTGAAGCACTTTTGTGACGTTCTGTGGTAGACTGGCTTCCTTTCATTGGAAATCCACAGCTAGAATAATAATCACAGCATCAGTTATTATACTTGTATCAGTTCTGTGCTGCAAGAGGCTAATACAGTGTATGGCCGAATTCTCCTACTTTTGTGTCACTTATTTTCTCTGTGGGCCAGATTTGCATTTTAATGGAAGTAGTTTATAGACTTCTTTGCTGCCTTCATAGTGCCACAAGTGGCATCATTAAGTGAGTTAAGCCGGATTAATGCTGATAGTAAAGTCAGATAATACAATAACAGAGGCCTTCATTTCCATTTGGATTAGGTGAAGAGAGCAGGCCTGTCTGGTGCAGGGTGATAATTTGTAAGCGCGATATGTTGTACTTGAGAGGATAAGATTAAATTTAGTGGGTTTAACTGTCATCCCAGTAAGTCAATTACTTCATCTTTTCAGGCTTTGAATTTATTTTATAAATAAAATAAATGGAATATTGAGCTGCTCCACAGCCATTTTGAGCTTCCATGAAGAAGAATTACACATGCTGGGCCAAGAAAAAAAAAAAAAGAGAGAGAGGGGAGGGGGAAAAGGGTTTCTGATTCAGCTTCATAAACAAAGTACAAACTGCATTCAAGTGCCATCATGGCAACAGCTCGGGAATATTGTCCGTTTCTCATATCACAAGCATGACAGATTCCATTGTGACTTTACTTTATTCATAATAGGAAATATTTGTGCTGTGCCTGGACTTTTTTATTTGTATCTATTAGATTGTAGAAGGAATACAGTAAAATACTGATCACTGCTATCATTTAACTCTTTTACTTTTTTCCTCTGCTTGCCATCTCCTGTGTATTTAATGCTTGCACCTTGCTCCTAAGGGAGTCTCAAATAGAAATGAAGAAATGAGAATTTGTTCCATTTTGATTTATGTCAGATAAACCATTTTTTAATTCTTCTGTCTTCTCTCACCTTCTCCACCCTTATTTGGACACCAAATCCCTGCAATACTATTTCTCGGGCATGGAAAGTTTGAAAGCTTTCTGTAAATTAGATACAGATAGATAAGCACCAACATCTTCATTTCCATCCACAGACCCAGAACACAGGTGATGTCAAGAGATGCTAAGCATATCAGCAAGGGGGTGCCTATGCAGAACAAGAGATGATTTCAGAAGCCCCCCAAACTGCAGATCCTTTCACAACATCCTTTCTAAGTAGTTTTCTCCTGTTATTCCTG
>NW_008239283.1:6088137-6103130 GCF_000691975.1 Corvus brachyrhynchos | reverse complement strand
TTCCTGCTGTGGGATATTACAGCATGCAAGAAGAAAGAAATCTCAGCTAGTTTCTTTTAAGCTTCTAATAAAGCTCAGCACAGCAACGAACTGTTGTTTTCAGGTCTTGTGTGGCAAAGTACCAAGCATCCTTATCTCCCACTGATGCTGAGAAAGAGCTGGCAATAATCTCCTGGGAGGGACAGAGGACAGAGCTAAAGGCTAAGGCAGGTTCTCTTCATTCCCATATGAATGCTTGGCACATGGACCATTGGCTCATTCAGTCAGATGAGCATCCTAGGAGCCTGGCATTAAAGGGCACTTCACAGAAGATGCCCAGGACCCATTGTAGGAACCCAGACACTCAAAAAAGTTAGAGCACCTGGAGAAAGATGACCAAGAGTAATGGAGAAATTCAGACAGGCTTGCCTAGGACATGCCTTTTCATTTTCCTGCATCTCTCACACATGGCACATCTCCAGTTCCACTGGGATCTTCAGCTGTGGTATTGCAAGGTGAAAGGCACCCTTCTGGGCTGAGGGGGTAGGATAAGAACGTACTTTGACACTCTGTGCCAAGGAACACTGTGTCTTCCACACAATTAGGCTGTCACAAACCATAAGCAAATGCCTATTTGCAGTGGGTGTTCATGTCATGTTTGCCTCTCTTTTATGCTGATACATACTACACATAGCTTCCCAAAAGTCAGAGGAATCACTCAACGATCAAACCTCTACGGCCGAGATGGGTCTTTTCATGACACAAAGCTATACAAAATAAAACAGGATGTATCAAATGACAAGACTGTATCTTCAGTGGAGGGCACCACCTAACAATGATTCCTCTGTAGGTAGGAGGTATTTAGCAAAAAAAAGCTGTTCTTCGAAAAGTGTTAAACAATAAAATTTCATAATTTCATGACACAGTTTGATGGTCAGTTTGACTTTCAGGTATCTTAAAATCTGACAAAACTCTTTAAATTTTCCTTATAGGGTGACATTTACATCTTCCCATCTTTTGTTTTTGAACAGTTTCTGTAATTACTTATATAGCAATACTAAATGACTTTAATATTCACAGGCTTGATTTGCTGATATATATGGAGTTTATAATCAAAATCCCAGCCCTGAGTGTTCTTACAGATATCAGTGTCCCATTTTCTCTCAAATTAGCAATGTCACGCAAGTTTTGAGAGGCTGCAATTACAACCTCAACAGAGCAGAAAAGCCCCAGCCTCATTCTGCTCCAAAATGAGTCTTCCCTTGTCTTCAACACTGGGGATTTCTTCCTCCTTGCATCTGAGTGTTGTGACTGTGATCCAAATTATGCCTTTTTTGGACACAGGGATGCCATGGGGTTTTTATGTGCAGATGTCAATATGGCAGAATTTGACCAGCTTGACTTTAATCTGCCCTGATTTGTCACACAGTTCTGCCAACTGAGTTCCTTACATGGTATGGAAAATTGGTGCTGTTTTTCTCCAGAATGCCTGTTCACACACTAGCACAGCACACAGTCAAGTGTGCAGTAAACAAAAAGCACAACAGCTCAGTGGGTTTGCCACAACCAGCGGGGCTATTGCCCCTAGTTACTAGGTTAGCTGAGCTATTTCAGGGAAATTAGGCTATATGGCAAAATTAGGTACCTCGATGTCTTCCTCTGCTGTGCTTCATGAACATCTCGTGGTGCTTAATGTTACAAATAATGTGTGAAATAAGGCAATATTAGCTTTTATTTTCTAGGAAGTGTCACAAAAAGAGATAAGGGCAGGTTTAAAGGTAGTCAAGATGTTAAAAAATGCAGATAAATAAGTACCACTATAAGTTTATAAACCTTCTTTCCTGACTTTTCCCCTTTGCTCTTCTCAGGACTCAACTGTCCTGATCAGACCGGGATATAAACCTCCCAGGGGACACCTGCTTTATATTTTTTGCTATTTAAATATTTTTAAATCAGTTTTTAAGTGATATTAGCAAGCAGTAGCCCTTATGCCCAAAGAAGCCCCTCAGTCACTCTATGGTGTCACTGCTGGGAGAGCTGAGCGGAAGCTCTGTGACAGGCTCTGTGAGGAAAGAGGCATTTCTACAGAGACCAGCAAGGCTAAAATCCATTCAATATTCTGTTTGATGAGCAGCTCAGTCCAAAACCTTGGCAAGCTTCCACTTATTTAAAAAGAAAGGAGAAATGTGTGGAAAGCCTTTGTCATGCAGGAATCCAAATGGGCTGGCATTGTCATGATGAACACTGAGGAACAAAGTCAAAGGTGCACATGAGATCCTGAGGGCCAGCTGCCACCCCACCTTATGCAGGTTTTATGGTGACATAAAGTCTCTGACGCTGATGAACTTGCTTCAGGCTGGTTACTTAAGGTACTTGAAATTTATGTCAGCACATGTCATAAGGGCTGGTTGAATTAATACTTATCCAGAATGTATAGAAGTATTAAGTCCTCTAAGTGCCAAACATGGCTATATTTGAAATGGTTCTAACCTGATAAAGGACAGCTTTGTTCTTACTGGTAACAGAAGCAGAACTCTGTATATTTGTCATCCATCAATTGCCTTAGAGTATATACGTGTTTTAAAGAGGGACAGAAGCTAAGACAGAGATCAATCCAAAAGAGCTGCAGCAGGATCTCGACTTGAGATAACTTCATATAACTCTGCAAATATTAAATGGTGTGACAGGGAAGGTTCTGCCCCTGCCAGCCTTCAAATAAACCAGCCCTCTTCTTACTGTTTGGTTCTGCCAAGTGCAGGAGGTTTACTAAGCTTGTATTAGACAGCTTTGACAAAGAATTCAAAACTATTTTAAACCTCCTGGACACTTGATAAAGAAACAAATATATTACAAATGCCATACAAACCCAAGGTTCTTAGGAGCTGAAAGCAGATGCCTGTGCCAGCCAGTCTCAAAAGGAGAATTTCTACCCATGAGATCATGCTATCCCATTCAGAGTACAGAACAGAGGGAAAGTTCAGGAATTCAAATCCTTTTGAACATGATACTGTAGCTGCAACAGCAGGGGCGGATTTATAGATTTGTGGAGCGGTCAACACACTTTTGCATTTACCAAAGTGTTATGTCTAGTACATTAGGTCACAATGCCCGGAATAGAACAGCCTGGTTTTATCAGGAAGTTGTTAAAATGCAGCATAAATCCATTTCATCCATTGCAGTGAAGATCCTTTGTCACTAACAGCAGCTCCTGACAACTGCTGAGTTTAAGTCAGGTGCTTCCAGACGGAAAACCTCTTTCCTCCAAGACTGAAGGAAAGCAGGTATGGCAGAAAGGAAAATAATCACAGGCTGGGTAAGAACATGAGCCCAGCTGGGATATGCTGTCCTTCAAGGCTGGTATCAATTCAGAAAGCCACTGAACAGCTCTGAAAAATCAGGAGGGACCAGCCTTCAGCAAGAGTGCAGGGGTTAGGGAGGGTGAAAATGAGCTTTTAAGCAGCTGCAGCTGGCTATCCCAGGATCTTCTAAACACTGCATACATGTGAGGTGTTGGCAGTAACATTTGAGTCTACAGTGGGCTAAGACCACTAAACACATGATTTACATGAGAATCATCTCTTTTTTCTCTTCCGTCTCTCTTTTGAGATATATTCTCATTTCAATATGCAGAATATACCAGTTTAAGAGGAGGAATGAGAAGAATTCTTCCAAAGAAAGAGTTATAAATGGCTGTGAACTGGGTAACACCATGTGATTTTCATGTCAGGGTGGGTCAATGACAGGATTAGCAGGAGGAGTACATGCGGCTACATTAATTCTGCAGCCAACTAACTCAATCCCTATCTGGCATCTAAGAAAAACCTACTTGCCAGAAGGAAAACAGTTCAGTACATTGAACTGCCTGCTGAGGAAGCTAATGGAGCATTTTATGGATGAAAAAAGAGTGCAGCAAGCCCTGCTCAATAAAGATGGGTTGAGCTCTAGAAGGGAAATTAGTGAAAATATACAATAGTAAGATTGAATATTATACAACAGTCCATTTGTGCAGACTTGTGTGGAGAAAATAAGTAAAATATGATGTTTCTTGAGCATGTGACCCTTCACCTAGTGACTGTGTTACAATACACATGTACAATGTTAGTTTTACTTAAATATGTTGCTTTTTCCTTTGCATCTTTTAGTTTTCAAAGGTAGAACCATGACTTTTCTGAATATATTCTCTGTGTGGGGATTTTTTAAGCCTAATATTATCTTTCCATGGGAATGGAAGAATGCCCATATGTACCTCATGACATTTTCACATGCTTCACTGCAGATAAAAGAAACTATTTCAGAAGATGCTGTTACTTTAAGGATTGACTTGTCACCTGTTAAAATTATATCTGTCAGAAGGCTGAGATTTAGAGAGACTTTGGACTGCAAGTACATGGATTGCCACTTATGTGTTGGTTTGGAAGATTTTATCATGTTCTACATGCCTGGTGTCAATTTAACCAATTCTCAAATTTCGTATCACACTTTTTAATAAGATTTTATTTTTTCATAAAGAAAGTTGAGGTAATTTACTCACCATTTTTATTATATATGAAGCTGTTGAAATAATGAGGGCAATAAAATTGAATTTAGCATTATCTTTATTGGTTTGAAGGTTACATTCATAAGCTTTGTTTGTTTTAATAAGTTTATTGTACACTCTTAGGCATATGTTATTATGCAGGGATGGATATGCTTTGAATATTTTTGTAATTGTGGGTAGTATAAAAGTCATTTTCTGTTAGATTGCACAAATCCATTACATTAGTAGAAAGATATATTATTGTAATAGGATTAATGTGCAACACATAAACATGATCAGTAATATTCTTTTTGATAAATTATCTCATTTTAATGACTTGGAGTGTTAGAGAGATTTCAGGATAGTTCCATCTTTGATTTGCATAATTGTATTACAGACAGACAAATTGCATTATATTCTTCATTAACAATAGATGGCTTGTATAACTATTATATTTTTGAAGGCACTGCTTTTATGTTCATCCTATAATTTGTCATTTTATGACACCACTGTTTAGCTTAGTTTGGAGAGAATAGAAACTAAAAGATTATTTGATTTTAGCTGAGTGCAGTAATATCTTTGCGTTCAACGGTAATGCCGTGAGCTATTGTTTGTTTTAACAAATTATCATCCTCAGCTAAAGTTAGTTAAAAAATATTCTTCTCATTTGTGGCAGATCCCACATTCATGGCATTTCACAGCAGTGTCAGCACTTGTAAATGAACTTTGGTATAAAAACACAGCATAAAATTAAATTAGATCCATCAGAATGTTTTCTCCTTCTCTGCCTGGGCTCACTCTCTGTCTTTTTCTCCTTTGCACATGCACATACACACAAACACGTGGTTTGTCTTGCTCCCACTGAGTTCTTCAGGGTTTTGTAATTCCATAGGCTAAATACATCTGCTGAATTGCAAATTATATCATAAAATATATAATTCATTTCTTTTCAATGGCAAATCCTTATCTTTTAAGACTGTGTGTTTTCTCTATGGAAAGCTAAATGCTCTCAAAGATATTTTAGGATAAAACAAATTATGTTTTCATTTTTCTCTAACTAAACCTTCTTCAATCATTTTTGACTGCTAAGAACACCAGTAAATTAAAAGTTAGTAGCTTGAGACAAGTTTGCACTCCTACCAAATCAAAATCAGTTTCTTATTTTAGAAAATCTAAGAGTTGCACTCTATTAGGGCACCTTGAGTACTGTGATTCTTGAAAAAGAAATTTGCTTTAGAAAGAAATTATTATGGCTAAATCACAAATAGATGCCTTTAATAAATAGTGAAGCACACAACTTTGGTTCCCTATTCAAATGCAAGTCAGAATTCAGGCCTAGCTTACTGAAGTTTGCTGTGTTATACAGAATTTTAAAAATCTGAGCCAACATTTTTGTAATTTGATCCTAAATTTAGGGTGTTAATCTATGTTCCAATCCTGTAAGAGCATATTTATTATTGCATGAGATGGGTAATTTTATCAATGCTGATGCAACAAGTCTCAAATGAAAGCTTGACCCTATAAAGCAAGTGGGGGTGAACTTGTAAGTCCTACGAGTCCAGGGTTTCACCCTTGCCACCCACCTACTGACACCCAAGACTGCTCTGGCCTCCCTAATAATGTTGGGGGTTTTTAATATGTTACCCATTGAAAATAAAGTTTATAGCTGGGAAAAGGAGAAGGAGTCTGGACTAAATGTACATATTTCTTCAGCAGCTTGAGTACATGATTGCAACAGTTTTGAGGCTTGTAACTTCTTATATTTTATAAATGTATTTGTCAAAATGAGTCAAAAATAAAAAATTATTATCTTGCATTTTTCATTCTTCCAGAGAAGAAACATGTAAAGTTACTAAAACATAAATTCACACAAACTTTTCAGAACCCTGTGCTGTTCTATTTATTCTATTCTATAGAATAAAAAGGATAAAACTGGTGCAACAAGGTAGAAATATATAGCTAGGTCTATTAATGGTGAAATGGATAAAAACTCTGGACTTGTTTTGGCTATGCTTTTTCAGCTTATCCCTTTTAGTTTTCTCAAAATATCAATCATACAAGCTGTATCTGCCCACCCCAATGCTGAAAGTGTTATTGGATATTTTTCCAAAAGGCAGAAGGTTAATATTTCATTATCTGTCTTCTTGGAATCTCTTTGAATGTCTCCACTTTGGCTTGGCAAAATCTTAGTGCTTCAGTAAGGGAGGATAAACATGATATGTACCATCATGTGGCTTCCATGGCTGACTGATACTGAGAATTAAGAGTTAATGAACTCTGCATATGCAAGGACAGTTTCTGGAATGTATCACATTCAGAGACTGCTTGCACAAAATTCCCAGACACAAAACAGAACTACATTTACAAGCAATTTTTGACCAACCAATGTCCAAGCATTGGGAACATTTACATGAGTTCTGTCAAAAGTCATTTTCAAGCGTGTTTCAGCAGTGATATCTACAGCTGACCTCCCCAGCCCACCCAGCACCATACATTGCTGATGTGTCAATCTGAGAGGGTTTTATGCCTCCTGACACCTCAGATCAAACATGGAGACACACTGGTTTTTCCCAGTTCCCATTTTTTGTGTGTTTTGTAAATGTGCACATTGAGATTTAGGATCATACATATTTAACACTCTAAAGGACTCCAGGAAATATCATTTTGCTGCTTATACAAAATAGCCAGAAGTCTCACAAAGCAAGTAACATGAAAGAGGAGCTTATGCTGTTATTTGCCATCACAATTATTCCTCTAATCAAATATACACAGGCTACACTTTCTCAAAAGCACAATTCTATAGACTATTTAAGTAGGGCAAAACAATCACATCCTCATCAGCTGCATTTACCATGGCTCACTGTCAAATATGCTCTTCCAATTCTCCAGATGGAAAGCCAGAGCACTCTGAATGAGGCTTCACCCACCAAAACTGGTCCATGTGACCATCTCACATGGACAAACTGGCCTTGGAAAGGAGTCTGGAGACATTTGACTCCAGGCCACCACTGACTCATCCTCTGATGCAAGACAAGCATATTCTGCTTTTATGTCTGCATGTGTTGTTCATTCTCTCCATTAAGATGTCCTAGAGCAGCTTTTCCTTCCTGTATGATTTAACCATGTATATTAGGAAGACAAACAGGGAGCAATATTTTAGGATGTGTATTTACTCTTCTAATAGCTGCCATCCACCATCTAACCCTTATTAATGCAGTGGAGGAACTTCCCTCAGAGGCTTGATATTACAGTATCAGTGTTATTAAGTCTTGAAAGTTTTCCTTGTCCACCAGGAGAATAATTATTAATATCAACAGAAATTAAAGCTGTCACATGTAAAAATATATCAAACTAGAAGGAAAAAAATCCTAAACAAACATCACCTTTTTTAAGCAGGTTTCCTTTAAAATAATTCTTCTCTCTTTTCTCCCCCTTTAAGAGATTCCTTGGAACAGAAAAACAAAATGCATATGCTCTATTGTCCGTATGGAAACTAAACATAACCCCCTTCAGGAATTAATAAGATTAAGTTACACTTCAGTGGGAAATCAGTGTACATAAATTAATGAAAATTTCCTGTAGATGGTGGCAAAGAAAGCTAGTCACTGTGCCAGTGAACTGATGCAAACTGACATTTTATGATGAGAATTACTGAAGAATTAATGGGACCTATCTACCGCCTATGACAGAATGTAGGTGACCTCAAGTGTCCCCTATGAGTCAATGTTTTTCATCGTGTCCGTAAATGAACCAGTGGATATGTTCTAATTCTTTTTGCCTCAGACTCCAGGTAAGGGTTTTTTCAGATGTAAAAATGTCTCTTTCAGGCAATCACATCAATGTTTGCATAAAGGTAAGTGTGTGCTTAAATGCTTCTCTGATACCTGGCATCAAAAATTGACCAACATCTGGTATTGTCTTACATGTACTTCACTGCAGGAGAGCACCAGCTCCTGTCAAGTAAGCACAATGTCAATTAGACATTCTCTTCTCCTTGGACATCTTATAAATGGTTCTATCTCTCATTCCCATTCAGAGCTGTGAAGGTCACAACAGAGTAATGCTGGAGTCTTCTAGGCCCTACTTACTCTCATTTCAGGCTTACCATCAACCAGAGTATACATGGAAATTCATCTAATGCTATTACTGTGAGGTTACTTAATTCTTTCAGTCTGAGCATCAACGTTTGATTTTGATATTGATAGCAAGGATGCTTTGGAGCCACATTTTAAAGTTGCTTCTTGAAAAAGGCTTGACCTTGAAAAATCTTTTTTCCCCCACAATAGTACTGGACATCTCTTCTGTAGGTCATCACACAAAGATCTGGGGAAATCAGGTTTCCTTCTCTTCCATCTTCTACCTGTTTTTGTTTGCCATTGAAGAGTGATTTTAAGTGCATTTCTTTGAATACAAGCTATATCTGTACCTTAGTATCTTAAATTAAATGTTCATCTAATTATGTTTTTTCTTTCAGGAATCCAGGAAGGAAAGGGTATTTATGTCTTCTGCAAGGTGTCAAATTTATTAATATGCTGTCTGTTGCACTTTACAGTATTAAAGAAGATATCTTCCAATATTTCCATAGGGATCCTATTTCTTTATTTATTAAACCTTGCTTGCCCTTAGAATTTTCCAGGATTTCCACGGGCTTATTTTTGTTCTATTATCCCTATTTCTGTTGCAGTAAGGATCACTAACTAATAATTTAGTTTGATGGTCAACACTAACCCAATAAGATTTGATCAAACAGACATAATACTTTTAAGATTCCCAAGTCTGAAATTATGTTTGGTACTTCAACATTAATTGTAGCTGTTGAAGCTCTCAATGCTTTTAACAATCTCCTTGTGAAGTGTAACTCTTATGCAGAGTTTAAATATCTTACCACCAAGTGAAGTGTTTTCTACACTAGAGAAGGATCTTAAAGATATAAAAATGTATCACTGCCCTCCTATTCTTTGCCCCACGGTGCCCTATGAAATGTCCAGTCACTTTAGACAAATGGAATGATGACTTTTAAAGGACTTAAGTGCATTTAGAATTCAGTGCTGAAAAAATAATTGTTTATAACTGTGGGAAACAGGAAGAACTTCTGTTGTTCCCTTCAAAAGTTGTGTTACACACAGAGATCAAAATAAAAGAAAACCTCTGAAATGCTTAGGTAGTGGCATTCTACAGGGAATAAATATAACCACAGGAACAATAGGTATTTTTTCAGAGCTCCCATTGGAACTAATACTTAGCTCTAGATCAAACACAGAGGTTATTCAAGGATCTGAAAATGGGCTTCCCAAAAAGCCCAAATGCTCACAGTATTCATGTTTCCCTTTTAACCACCAAAATAAACACTCCATAGACTTATAAGTGATGGGTTTATTTCATATAAGAGTAAATGGCCTTCTAGGGTCAGTATATTAGTTTTCCTCTGGATATACAGTTTCAATAGCAAGTGATGCATGAAGTCTGTTAAGCCTTTTGAATTGTCTATCAGTTCTGGGAATTATAGATTTTAACCCATATAGATACTTGGCTCAACCACAAAATGAAAAATCATTAAGAAAAAAGCACTATATATTATTACTCCAATATGTACTTGTGATTTAGAATTGGCATTTCAATACACAAACAAAATTCCTAAAATCATCCAGCTAAATGCAAATGGGTTCTATAAATACTTTAAATAATAGAACAAAAGAAAGCTCATCAGAATTTACTACTCATCCAAGTGTATACAGCTTTTTCTATTACACATACATAAACACCCTTTGTACTTCTACAGTTGATTGAATCAAAACATGAGAAGATCTAGAAACATTTTTGTAGTTTTCTTTAAGTTCTACCACTACTGTAATATGTTGTCTGGTAGTGCACAGGCCTTACTCGGTAAATAAATGTGTGTTTCATTTTTGATTGGAATTTCATTAATCAAACCACAGTAACAGTAGAGTATTTAAAACACATTTCTCTAAAAAGGGGGTAGAACATGCCAGCAAAATACTGATACAGTTATGTTGCACAATGATTTAAACCATCTGAGGAGATGGCCTTCTGCCTTTGGATTTCATGACAGTCTGGGCTTCAACTTTTTCCCTCCTTAGAGGCTCCCAATGTGACCCCAACACTGTAATGGCCTTTGAATCTCCCCTTGCTGGTGTCAAATGTTTAATTCCCCTTCTCATTTCATTCACAGTGGAATTCAAGAGAGAAGTAGGTTATTGCAGAAGTGAATCAAACCACGAGCGTACAGGTGAGAGTGGCCTACCTTTAATAACAATACTTTCAGATATATACAATGGCTGCTGTGACTATATACAGCTTTTCACCTGGAATTGGAAAAGTACTTTATGAATGAAGAAATAGTGGCCTGGTCCCCAGATGTTTTCTCACATGAATATACTGCAACAGCAGCACTTAATATTTTCTGGATAAAGATGAGTCGTATGTGAAGCTTTTGAATGAGGTGTGGGTAGCCAGAGCTCAGCTCCACAATGACTATCCTGATTCCCAGAAATACCTACGGATTCATTGCTTACAACCACAGAACAGAATCAAAGGGTCATTTAGGTTGAAAAAGACCTTTAATATCACCAAGTCCAACCATTAACCCAGCACTGACAAGTCCATCACCATGGACAGAAATCCACACTGTCCATTAAAACCAACTAGAACTTGCTATCAACTTCATTTTTTGGTCCTTAATGTACAAGGCTGTTGGTAGAGAGAGGAAAGACTCAACAGGGAGAAGAATTACTTCCCTAAGAATCTCTGAGGATTTCAGGCAGAACAATAAAAAACTAAATTAACTTATTCATTTTTATCACCTGATGAGAATAATTAGCAAACAGCGCATAATGACAGCAAATAATGGCTCTTTTCCCCCTATTAAGATAGCTTAATGACTGTATTTTCCCACAGTCTTAAAGCTGTGCTGAATTTACCAGCTGTACTTACCTGAAAAATGTTTTGTCTGTCAATATTGAATTTAACAAAATGCTTAACTACAGCACATAATGATGCTAACACAAAATAGCATTTGAACTGAACACGGAGGCTTTTGCAGCTCTCACTGTGCTGAATTCTCTGCGACAGCAACTCAGAAAAGAAATGTGATGCAGCAAAATTTAATCATTCACTTCGTCTTCCCCAGATGATGACTAATAAGCAACCTTCATTTGTGATGTGTTTCTTTCCTTTATGAGTTTCCCTATCCATGTGTGAATCCCAGAACAGCCATCTAGAGAAACACGAGGTAGAACTGCATTTTAATGTCAGTACTTTAATATACAGCTGCAGGATCCAGGTACCCTTTGGTAGCATTGAACCATCCCTTTGGGTTTCAAGGTTGGGGTTAAGGTTATTGAGCTGACTTGCTCTCTACTCACACTGAGAGATCTTGCAACTAAGCGTTGGGAAATGGCTTTGCTGAATTTTCTAGTGTTGAAATCAGCTTTTTGCAAAAGGAACAAGATGCAAGATGTCTTGTCCAATGACAGAGTTCTCATGTTATATCTTCAGCAGCAAGTGACACTGATTGCATTGGCAGCTATTGCTATCTACTGCCAGACAGAACAAATTCAAACTAATTTGGATGGAGTATAAAATATACCTCTCCTCAGGGCACAGTCTTGCAAGACCCTCAGAGACTGAACTCCCATTGATTTCCCTTGACTTAAAAGGCACAAATGATTCGCATGACCAGATCCAGAATGGATAAAGATGGAGAACAGCAGTGATTCTTATATCATCCTAAAAGCCTCTCTGGCCCTCACTGTACAAGCCATCCTCTGATTCATCTGTCACAGCTGTATCTAACAGAAGTATTTACTTTCAAGGATCTTCCCAGTTTATCATATTTTACCTACTGATTCCAAGCCACAGCCTAAATGTCATCTTCTGTCTCTTCCAGATGTCTGTATTCCTCCAATATCTTGTCACATGAAATGATCAGAAGGATCTCTTAGTTCCCCTTTTCTCTATGGACATTGCCCAACATGACAATAATCTCTAAGCAATACTCTGTGGCCAATTAAAGTGAAAAATATAAAAGAGAAAAACGTAAAGAAAAGAAAAAGTATTATTCTTCCTTCTCAAAGTTTTATCTATCTGGGAAATAAAAGTAAGGTTAGATCTGACTTAGTCTTACCCAAACTGATTCTCTTGTGAGATTTAACACTGACTTTAACAATATATCCATGCTCTATTTTTTTTTCTTTTTATTTCGTTCCCTGATAGCAGACATTAAGAAAACCCTGCAGCTTTACATAAAGACAGCACGTGGCACTTTATGGTCACCTAGATGATGACTATATTGGTAGTATTTCTGAGAATTCTAAATTCTCTGTTATTCCACACAGTTGTATTAACTGGGTGTATTAGAAATATATTATGATGCTGGTGGATGTGTGGCTTTGGTGATGGAAGGTGCTATTCTCATGCCTGGGGGAATATGGGAGAAAAAAATGTATGCTAGATGCCAGTCTTGAAAAAAGTTAAAAGTTTTGGATTTTTTTGCTGTTGCCTTGTTTGACTTTCTGTTTTTCATGCAGAGGAAGAACATTCATCAGTAGTGCCTCTTCCAAAGTGGTTCACATGGGCCCACAGACCCACAGCTCTCCATGTCATTCATTCAGTTATTAATTTGCTTCTTTAGAAGAATCTATGATTGTATCAGTGCAAACTGCTTCTACCTTGTACCTTCTGTTTTAATGTACAGATCATCACCCTAAAAAAAAAAAAATTACTGTCTCTCATATTACTTCTTTCATGGTTTTGTTTTACCTCGTTCATCAGATATCTGTGAGGTGTGAAATGGTGATGAGAAAAAACTTTCCAGCCACTCATGCTCCTGTTGCAAATCAGGACTCTGAATGAGAGACCCAAACATTAAAAGAGTAGACTTTGCCATACTTGGCTCTCCTGCGTAGCTACAAAAGACAAATTAAACTTTATTGGATCTGTTTGGCTCTGTCCTCTCATTGCAGGGAACATGTGGCATTGATGTTCTCACTCTTTCTAACAAGATCCAGCTAAAGAAGCTTATTTAGCAGCAGAGGATAATTCAGGGAAGAAGCTGAGAAGAGCTCAGTCCTTTAGCAACTGGATATTATGCCAACAAATAGCCTGACAAGAAACCTTGTCAAAATGAAGCTTGTGTAGCTTGAAGTGTCTGTCTACATTCATCCTTTTTCTCATCTTTGTCATGCTTAGTTCTAAATAGGCTTTAGAACTAGGGAAAATACTTGTGGCTTCTGGAACAAGTTTTTCTGGGCATACTGAAAAGCAGGAGTATGATTATCTATTGCAAGATTTGAAACATGTACCTCAGGTACAAAGGAGAGACTGGAAGAATGAAGGAGAACCCTGCATATGTAAATATACACTTGCAAACACACACACAAGTGCCTGCTAATACTATAAATGTTATATAATATGCTGGCACTTGTTCAAAAATTTGAGGCGTTGGCATTATTTTAATCATTTTTTCCATTGAAGTAAAGAAACTGCATGTATAATTAAACAGTTGTATTGTATTGTAGAAATAACCATGTAATGACTTAGTTAGGAATTCTTGGTTTTTCATGGTAATACCAAATATAATTACCATGTAATCTGCAGAAAGCAAACAAAGCTGTAATTATTCTATAATCCAGTTAATTACAGGGCAGCAGGTTGGTTATTTCTTCCCAATAAAGCATACATGCAAAGGAAATTAACTAGTAGAGAAAAGATATTTTTCCCTTGAAGAAACTTATGTAATTAATGAAAAAAAAAAGGTTTACTAGAATTTCATGTCAAAGGACACAAATACACCTAGCTGTGGACATATCTCTGACCAGACCTCGCAGTGTATAATCTGGCATTACTCCATCAGCAGAAATACCTTCTTTACCGTTTTCTTTTCTTTTTAGCTGCTAGAACTGTAACCCTTCCATTGGAGTAACACCATATATTTGTATGATTCTATAGGAAGACACTGAGGTAAAAGCGCAGGAAAAGGAATCTTCTATAAGTATTCCCAAAATAGGCATTATGTGGGTTTGGAAGCCTAAGCTTCCTTATGCCACCTCCTGCAGTCATAAGAATGAGCTGACTGTGTCTGTTCCATCCTCTGCCCTGACAGCAACCAAATCATGTCCCTGACTTGGGCTGAAACTGGCTCCTTTCATTTTAGTAAAGTGCCCACAAAAACAACTAGAGAGTCCGTTTGGTTTTCCCACAACTGAAACAATTATTTCTACCCCGAAAAAGAGTTTGAGGTCAGATCATCCCCTAGACAGCAATGAAATATTTCTACAGACTGTACTTAGGGTATTTTGTGACCTCACCCATATTCCCAGTTCTATAATTCCAGTTAGTTTAATCTTTTTATTTTTATTTTTTTTAAATAATCTTGTGAAGCATGCCACAGAAATCTGGCAGGAGATCGATGGAAGGCTGTGCTGCATGAGCAAAGGGGGAGCCGAATGCAGCAGCTCCCATCCATTCCTGCAGTAAGTCC
>NW_008239283.1:6068502-6088125 GCF_000691975.1 Corvus brachyrhynchos | reverse complement strand
TGTCTAGCTTGAAACTGCCTAAAGAGCTTGACTGCCATATGATAAAAAAATATTGTGTTCCTTTAGATATTATTTAAGGACAGTTTTGAAAAGGCTTTTGATCCTGTGAGCTATTTCTACCAACCTGCTTCTGCCCCAGGTATTTATTCTAGCCCACCAGCACTTCCAGACTGCTTAAAAGGCCAGCCGTGTTATGACAAGGTCAGGTCCTAAGCCAGCAATGCTCATTTTTGTGGGCTGTGTAAGGCTATACATAAAGTCAAGACAAAGTCACCAAAACTCATGATATTAAGATATTGTCTTCAAATTCTTTCCTGCTCTTGTCTTTGCTTCAAAAGTTTAATTGCTGCAACATCAGAGACATGGGTACACTTTGTCCCAACAGGGACTGAACTCCACACTTGAGGACAGCCCCATGGTCCCAACAGCCCTTGGTCTGTAGGTGTAGACAAACATCTTCCTGTCCACAGTGTAGTTTTGTGCAGTGTCACACTGCTCCCAAAACAAGGTGCTGCAATTCTTGATTAGCACCATTAGACTGGCAGGGCACTAAAGGAAGGTCCAAACTACTTTCATTTACCATGCAAACAAAACTAGTCACAGAATTCATTGGATTCACAGTGGCTATTGGATTTATAAATTACTGTGTTACAAATAAACATTTTTCCCTACTCCTGCCTGCCCAGCCTGCTCTGATCTCCTTATTTTAACCTTGCACCACTCTAATCCTCAGTGTTTAGTTGTTAGTCCTCCTCAGAACAAGATGAAAAGTGGTGCAGTAAAGCAATGTTTGAGGGCATGCAAACAATTATACTTCTGCCCTTAGCAGGTGCTGTTTCTATTTCTGGAAATTGTTTAAAGCTCTTCAAAATATTAATAGATGAAGAGTACTCTTTATGTTCTCTTTCCTCATACACAGCACCTTAATGAAAAATACATTCCACACTAAAGGAGTCCTGGGGATCAGGTTGTCACTTAGAAAATTTGGGCTCTCCTCATTAGATATTAAAAAAAAGCTCAAGACATCTCTTCTATTTTGATGCAAATATAATTTTGAATGTGCATAGTATTTTACGCACATTCATTTTAGAGCGTGAAACATACACACCATTTGAATGAATTGGGACAATAGAGTTCTGTCTCCTACAATATAAGTGTGAATTTCTGGGGAGGGGGATAGGAAGAAACAAATTTCAAGGCTCACACACTGATGTAATTCTTTTTTCCTATCTGTCTTCTGAGAAAAGTTTAGAAGATTAAAGTGAGGGAAGGTTGTTACACAGCAGTAGTTCTAAAGGGAAATGCTTACAGCACTGCATTAGACAGTCTGCCAAACTTACACTCTCTTTTGCCCCAAGTTTTGAATTTATGGATTTTTGATTTTGGTTATAGTACATCAGCCTGGATGTGTGGAGTTGATTTTTTTGTCCCTTGGTCACACTCTTGTAAAAGTTGCAGCTGGGGAATCACACCAGTGCAGAATAAGTAGTAAGACTCATTTTAAGACCACCAGTCCTCTGATGAATGGCTTGTCAGAACGGAGAAGGAATCTCTGCCTTTTGCATGCTTCTTTTTCCCTTTTCTCCTCAGGGAATTAAACTTATGCAAACATGTCACATCTGAATGTTCCCTCACCCTTTCATTTCACAAAAGATTTTTGAGCCTGCCAGGCAATGTCAGCCAAATTTGAGAGAAGAGTAAGTATTGAGTCTCAACAAATTCCTGCAATTTCTGTTCTATTAAATTCTAAATATAGCAGCTGGGAAGACTGAGAGATTGTACTGGTGCCCCTGTGGAAGGTAAGGCTACAGCTTGAACTTATTTTCTATTAGTCATGGGAGAAGCCATATGGGCAAGAGACATTGTGAGTATCAGGGCTGGAAAACCATCAGATAGGTCTCACATCAGTGAGTACAACTGCAGTGCACAGCCCCACAGGGAAGCAGGTTTCATTGATTCCCCTTGCACCACAACTTCTTGATCCCTGCTAGAGCTCAGGTTTTAGTCTGACACAACAATCTGTGAAAAAGCCTCTTGGTATTACTGGAGTGAGAACACACACGGACTGATGCACTGAAAACACTATCAAATAACACTAAAAGGACATCATGGTGACAAAAATCAAGCTCTAAAGATATTGGGAACAACATGTGCACATACACACAACAATATCAGTATGCAGGGAAGGGCTTCAGTTTGATTCAATAAAACTTTTTACTTCCTTATTTGATACAGCCCTACACTAGTATTTGGATCCATCCATCCATCCATCCATCCATCCATCCATCCATCCATCCATCCATCCATCCAAGACTTGTCTTCTTTTAACTCTGTTTCTGTGTTGCACTCTCTAGAGTAACCAGCAGCTTCACAAACATAGAGCCCGTGGCACTTCATAGCACCTTGCAGAACAGATGTTATCATCCCCATTTTACAGCTGCAGGATGGAGGCACAGAGCAGCCAGCACTAATCCCAGGTATCTGAAATCATTTTGTTTGGGGTTTTTGTTCTTGGGTCTTCTTATTCAGTATCCAGCCTTATCTCACCACTTTCTACATTCAAATCACAGCTCAAATTGACTCCTGCTACAGCTGTAAGAACTCAACATCTTTCAAAATTTGGCCACAGATGAACTGTACTGGACATCCAGAACATGAGAAACTCACCCAAAAGGCCCAGCTGTGCTGAGTCTGAGGATCTGCCCAGTTTTATAAGGCAACAGAGATGGAATCCAGCTCTCTTAACCACAGGATGTGGCTTTTTCTACTTTTGCCCCATTGCCTCTGTCATTTGTCTTCCAGCATTGGAAAAAAAATGGGGTGAGGTTCTGCACAGAGAAGAGCTTCACTGATTGCACAGTACTAACTCACTCCCGGGGTTTGGCACAGTGAATAAAGCAGGGTTTTAGTGAAGGATGTTGAAAACTTCCTCATCTGAAATATTTTAAGGACGCTATCACTATTCAGATGCGTGAAGCTGCATATCACTGTACTGCATGTATGTATTTCTTAAGGATGTTAAATCTGATTTGCTTTGCCACTTAAAATTAATATTCATGTTTAGCATGAAATAATGATTTTTAAACTCCGTGTAACAAACCCCCAAAATCTTGACGACAGGAGCACTTAGTGCTCTGCTAATTGAATAATGTGAATTAGTGGGAATGGTATTCCATTGTACAGTGTCTGCTCATGTGATTAAAGACTTTGCAGTGTAGACAGCCCTATTAATACTACATAGGCAGAACAAACCCCTACTTTTTAATACCAAAATTCCTTTTTTCAATATAGTTTCTGAGTGGAACTCAGAATAAAAAAATTAAATTATCTCCTCCTTTATCTTTTTCCACACTTCCGTCATGTAAAACCACATTGACCCCACCCAAGGTCAGCAGGAGGGTTCAGACAATAGATATTTTATTATTTTTCTCCAACTGTTGACAGCTGGAGACTTAAAAAGCATCTTAAAGCCATTGCACGGACATTGGCCAGCCAAGGCAAGCACTGATCTCTGCAGGAAAAGTGTGGAGGACTGGGTGCTCATTTCTTTGCACATATAGAATGAAATCTTTCCAGGGATACAGTTCAGGGAAGACTGGTTAGAATATTGTTAGGGCTCAGTGAACTCAGTGCTTAGCATGTGCTAGTGTGCTTTGATAAATGAACCTCTGAGTAGCAGTTCTGGGCTCAAACTACATCCTGAAGTATCCCTCAGCCTGCCTAAAGTCACAATTCTCTGAACCTCTCATTCCCTCATACTTTAAATCTTACTTAGAGGGATAAAAATAATATTCTCACAAAAAATGACATTCTAATAAAATATCAACCATGTAAGTTTTGTTCTTATGCTGTTGGCTTGGATACTAATTTTCTATTGCCACTGAGGACTTCTGCAGAGAAGCCAAGTTAAAGATGCATTTTGGATTCAATGAAGTCTTAATTCAAATGGCACCTGCATGTGCATACCCTTCAATTTTTTGAACAGCATTTGTGTTTGTCATGAGGGAGCACATGTGCACACTGCTGTGGGGACAAAGCAAGAGAAAAGTTGGTCCAAGACTGTTGAATTATTCCGAATCTAAGTATAACATTAAAATACATTCCTATGTCATGCAGGTATAGCACTTGTCTAGACTTTCAGGAAAGGAATAAGGAAAGGGAAGAAAAAATGTGAATAGAAGGGTGTAATAATAAACCCTAAGCAACAGAAAGCAAACAACTGACTGCAAGTGGCTCCTTCAGATCCGTTCTAACTCTCCTATTAGAGATCCTTAATTGATGGTTTATTGACACCACAAGCAGTAATGGCTCCTTTGGAGCTGTTACACTCAGTGCTGTTAGTGTCTATTTAAGGAGCTTTAATCTGCCAATTATTGACATGACAGAAAGTAATGACTCCTTGGAAACCATTATGTTGTATTTTGTCTGGGCAAGTTTTTCTGCCTACACAAAGTGGTACTCTGTGCAATTCTGTGCTTTAATGATGAGTAAGAGTGCTGAAGATAATACTAAGAAATACTGCAACACTGCAGCACCATAACTTCAAAATCAATACTATAGGCAACAAAATATCCACCAGTGGATTGTAATAATTCATGTTCTGACCAGTTTCATCTGCCTGTATAATGAAAACAAAATAATAGCTCCAAAGGAAAAATCAGTGTGTATTAGGTTCATATCAAATGTGCAATCCATAAAAAATATCTCAGTCTAATATTTCTGTGTCTGAGATGTAAGTGCTTCATCCCTAAAGCTCCTGAGCAAGCACAGTGGCAGTTAAAATGCCCATCACTTCTCAGAAGGAGATATGGAATAGCTGGCTACCACACCACAGCATGAGAGAGTGCCTGGGATTGAGACTTAGATGCAAAAGAACATTTTCAACACCACTTCTGTGCTGCTAGTGCCAGCATTTGGGTAGAGGGTCAAGCACACACTTAGAGAGCTCTTTCATCATAGCTATTCTGGTACCTCCTACTGCACTATTGTTTGGCCAGCACAGCTGTGCCTGTGTCAGGAGATTTTGACAGCACATTTATACTGGCCACAAACTGCTCTTTGCAAAGCCCTTCACCAACCTGGTGAAGATCTCTCCATCTGCACTGTGGTACCACCTTCCCTCCCCAAGCCTTGCATTCCCGTCTTTTCCTGGGTGAGAGCTTTCATAATCATGCATTTGGCTGTGAGCAAAAAATGATCATTTGGGGGGCAGGGGATGTATATATGTATGTGTATGTGTGTATATGTGTGTATATGTGTGTGTGTGTGTGTGTGTGTGTGTGTGTGTGTGTGTGTGTGTGATTCCTTTTGTGCTGGATCAGCTCACTGATACAGCCAACTGCACAGCTGTGCCCTGTTAAAGCTAACACAGAGAAGGACAGGGAACACACAGCAGGACCCCAGGCTTTCCTTGGCTTAAACTGCTTCACAAACCACATTCTTTGAGTAGTACATCCACTGATATCTCATCCAACGTAAAGATCACTGGTACAAAGTCATCAGAAGTGACAGCTTTGGCCTAACACAAAAAGTCTATCCAGGCTTTGGTTTTTCACATCGTTCAGTCACAAAATGTTTGATCCATTATTAGACAGCAAATTTATTATATCATTGAACTGTGGTCTCAGCCTGTACCCCAAACTACTTCCAGTTTGAAGAGGCAACTAAAAAAAGGCTGAAAGAAAGGATGTATTATCTATGCACTTTCAGTGGAATATGTAAGGTCAAGTGACCTGACCAAAACTGAACGTTGAGTCTATGGCTGAGTGGGGAATCTAATCTGGATTTTGCAAATCTCACTTTGATGTCTTAACCATAAAACCACCCTTCCTCACTCTTAGGCATATTCTTTTCATTTCAGAGACAGCAGACTATAAGGCAGGCTTTTTAAAAAAAAACTTTATCCTGTTGAAGTGCCACAAAACATGTTTGAAAATCTGACCTTCCTGCAAATGCTTAAATGGAAAGTGAAAAATCTGTCTCAATTTACATATGCAATGCATTTGGAAAATCAACACCGAACAGTTGCTTTAATGATTCACTGCTTAGGTAAAACTTTGAAGATGACCAAAATTTGCAAAACCATAGAGCAAAGACAGGCAAAGTAGTGGGTGCTCTGCTCTCTTCCATTTCTAGTCAAATACAGTTAAAAAGAAGATCCAATACCTCATACCTACATATTTAAAAAGTGGCAGAGTTTTCTGGCTTTCGAAGTATTGGCTTTTCTTATATTGAGGAAAATTAAGCATAACTGTGATGTAAAATTTTCTTTTCTGATACAATTATCTATTGGCAAAACTACCACTTGTACAAAATAAGGTTATTCTAATGAATCTATTCAATCTAATCTTCATAATCATGGTATCTCCAAGGAAGAAAATTAATTGGACAAAGTTAAATATCCCCTTTTCATGTCAACAAAATTGGTTTTTCGGGGGATTAAAGGATTATCGTGGTGTTAAATCCCTAAAGAGGTTAAAAACTTTATTATTCATTACAAAACACAAAGATTGGACTGCTATTTTGTTCTTATGTCAGTGTTTGTCATTTCATTGGAAGAAGGTAAAAAAGGACAGGAAAACACTAATGATTTAAAACCCCAACTAATGCATAATTTTTAAAAGAGTGTTGAAATTAGTAAACTTTTGTTTGCCATGAATTATCAATCTGTTTAAGCAATAAATATCTGCAGTTTTGGGGTTATATTAAATGTACCTTTAGATGAGGAACAGGAGATATTACAGAATGAAGTTCTTCATTGGTATGTTAGAATTTCAGATAACTCCACAAGTATTCCCAAATAATTCTTTTCTTTAAGTTATCTTTCTTAAGGAATGAAGAAAATTGTCAGTTAACTCTGTGTTCTGAAGGAATTCTTACTGAGGGGAAAGTTCTTTAAATAGAAGAATTAATCCCCACAAAACACTTCCTTCATCATTCTGGGACTGATCTTGTTCAAATCAGTGAGAGTCTTTCCAGGAGCAATGGAACAAGTCCTAAGAACTGTGCTTGGTCAATATCATTAAAACCTACATTATTTTAATCTGTTACAGAAGCAAAATTTTGCACTAAGATGTTCTTTTGTTTGACATCCTTTATTAAATTTAAATAGATAAAATACTGTTTATGTTAACAGCTCCTTTTACTGTCTTTTTGCCACTCCTACTTTGGCTGAGTGAATAGCTCGGAGTTTAACGGTGCCAAAAGTGGGATCAATGTATGGATTTCCTGGTAGAATTCAAAGATGGAATCCTAAGGACTGGGAAATGGGAATGTGGCTCTAAAACATCTAGTTTCATGGTGTCCTGTCACAGCCAGAAGTATTAGTCAGTGGGCCAGACATATCTGTAGAAAGGCTTACATTTTCTGAGTGCTCCTAGTGCATGAATAGATTCCCCAGACACAAACCCCCTGCCTCTGCCACTATCCTCACCCCGAAAACAAAGTTCAAAATGTCTGTTTCCACCCACTCAACACATATCATGGAAGAAGTTTGCAATTTGGTAGCTGCTTCGCATAAACTTCACTGACACAAGTGTCACTTGTGACACTAACTAGCAGCATCTGGAAGAATTATCTTCAATCCAATCTGCCAATTAGCAGTGATCCACGCTGTAGGGAGCAGGGGGAGGAGGTGCATGTTTGTAGGCATACCCGTTGAAACACAACACAGAGTCAGCTCTAGTCTTCTGATTCCTTCTTAGCTGGGGAAGTTCTGGAGAAGGTTCTTGGACACTGAGGAAGGTCTACGTGGGAAAAGTAGAAAGAACTTAAACAGGGTGATGTTTGTTATCTGTTGCACTGAGGCTTTGGCTTAACATTGGCTCCAATCCTTGGTGACAATACACCACTCTTGAAGGAAAAGTGCTTTACAGCAGTAGTTTATCTTCTGTGAATTTGCCCCAGCATCTAATCTGAATTGCATAGTAGAGACTGTGAAACCCCCCCAATGCTTTATTGCACACACAGGCCCAGCTGAGGTGTAAGTTGAAGCCAAAATATACCAAAAACCAGTTGCATAAGGAGTGTTTTAGAGAAAATTAACACTAACTATAAGGAGAGCAAAAGAGAACTCCAGGGGTATGGAATGGGGAGAAAGAGAATGTTTTCAAAGATTCAAAGGGAAATGGAGGGTCAGAGAGGTGGAGACGTGGGAAGGTTGTTGCAGATGGCAGGAGCTGCAGAGTAGCTTGCTCAGAGGTGCTCAGTCTCTAAGTGAATACCCTGGGGTTAAATCTCCATCAGTATTTTGGATACAAAATCAAAAGCTTACGCTATGCTTTCCTCCCAGACCTTGCTGTTGCTGTGAAAGTACCCCAGTCCCATTTCCTCAGCTGATGTCACTCTGATTAAAGCAGTAAATTCCTATATCTCCCACTGCTCAAGCTCTTTTCTAACTTCAGTGTCCATCTCAGCCAGCCTCATACTGCCATCTCTTCTACAGAGGTTTTAGTTCAGGCTTCAGTTAGTGAAAAACGAATGTCAAAGTATAAATAGCTGAGAAATGAAAAAGTGGTGCCAATATATCACGAGAAAGCTGATCTTGGAGCATTTCCAAGCTGAACCAGAACAGGAAATTCTAAAAGCATCATAATAGATATAATTTTCTTGGTATCTCCTGCCAAATTTTGGCAGTCCAGTAAATAGGAATAAATTGACAAACTGAGAACTTATCCACTGAATGCAAGCTTTGACCCATATTAGTTATAGCCATCTTTAGTCAAAACTCAGCTTCATGAAACCCCTTGGGGCCTCTTTCAGTCCTGCTGCTTTGATGTCTGTATAAGGAAGATTTATACTTGCAGCTTCTGGAGCATCTCACATGGTTCAATTTTCAGCTTTGAGTGAATTTTCCTAATTCACATCTCATTTATGATAATAATATCTATATAATATTATATGATTTGCATAATATATTGTACATATTATTGTATAATATACTATATTAATGAAGAAATCCTCTGCACTCCTAGTCCACTGCAGAGGAAAGTGTTTTCTATGTCTTTCACAGCAACAAACTCTGTCTTTACAGCTTTGTTTCAGGAGACTGATAGCTAAAGGAAAGGGATGAGGCTCCATGGAAACTTCCCTTGTGCTGGCCATTGTCATCAGCATGGTAAATGTTGGATCCCTGGCACTCAGGATCCCATACCTGCAATTATACCACAGTGTGCTCTATGACCTGGCATGATGTTGAAACCAATGCTGACTACCCCCCACATACAACATACATTTTGAATGAGGTAATTTCAATATTCACACCTTTTAAAGAAATGGAATAATTTTAGAGTGAGGTAGAGAGTAAAACCTCTGATGTGTATTGAAGGTAATGCACATTCTTTGGCTCTTTGTTGTGCTCAGCTGGTGGTAATCAATGACCTGATACGATTAGTGAGACCTTTAACATTTCAGAAAGGAGTTTAGGAGCCATGAAAAAGTCTTAAAATTGGCAAGTATTGGAGCAAGCTCACCCAGGGCAAGAGCATATTGCACTCATCTTTTGTTTATCTCATCCCTGACAGTAGATATCAAACTTGTAATGCATTTTGTAAAAATAATAAAGTATCAACACAATACTCCTACAAGCCTTTTCTTTTTGGCTAATGATGGACACTCTTTTTAAATCAAAAACTATCTGGACTTGCAATGGAGAAAAATACAAACCCAGAAAGTTGTCACTTGGTTTTAAAGTTGTGCTGGGTTCACCTAGCAGTGCTGATTTCATAGCAAAGAATAAGCAGTCATGAAAGAGAGAAGAAATTCTGAGGGTAAATATATTTGCTGGTGTATTAATGACAGCAGTATTCTACAATGGTGATGGTTTCTGTAGTTTTCTCAAATTAACCCATGGATCAGCTGACTATCATGCTGCTTTTTCCAAAAGGTAGTGAGCCCTGGACACAGTGACCCCTTTCACTCTGCTCAGTCGCTGTATTCCAGGATTAGGCACATTGGAAATAATTCAGTACTACTTTCCCTGGCAAACAAGTCTTTTCAGTGCTACAGGAATAATATATGAGGATGAATAGAAAGAAGGTAGTTTTTCTGTCTGGAAACTGAAAAGAATTGTATGGGGTGACCTGTTTTTTATAGCTGCTTTTTGAGAATTTGGAGTGTACCAATTTCAGACTAAAAGTCTTACAGTGAAGCTGGTTTGAGATCAGGATTCAGAGCAGCAAATGTCTAATGACTATGAGAAGTTTCAGTACCAGAGTGGAGGAATTCTCACAAGACAAACAATTGCAGTCATTGATGAGATTTGACCTCAGTACCTACATTTCTGTGTAGAGACAAAAACAGTTGCAAGCACAAAATGCATGTCAACCCCTGTCAGCTGAATCTAGGAAATGTCCTGCTTTTTTCCATAAAGGGTGAGGGGTTTACAGAAACATTACAGACCAAATTTCTGTGAGTTTGGGTTTGTTTCTAACCATACACTTTGCATGAAATAATTGGAAATGCAAAAGTAAAGGGATAGAACTTAAAAATTCCACTGATACTAATCAAATGATACTGATTCATATAACTATACATGTCAGTATAGTCTCTATCCTCACCAACATAGGAGTATCCAGCTCCTGGAGCAGGTGCTTCTGCTGCAATAGTTCCAGTCATCTTCAGGTATTCATTAGCAACATCTGCATTTAAGGAGAAACATTTTCTTTATGTGTTTTGCCATGTAACACAAAAGCTAAGTTTTGTGTGGTAATGGGAGTCTGACTTTTTCTTAGATTCTATTTCTGTGATTGAAATCCACTGCACTGCACTTTTTAATTGAGTTGTTCATGAGTGTGGGGTTATTTAGTTCACTTGCATGTAACAGGTTATGCTAAAATCTGGGCTTCGAAAACTACAGAGGAATGTAAAGAAATGAGTCGACAATGTTGAAAACCAATTTTGTTTGTGTGAATATCAAATATGGAGAACTGCTAAAGAGGAGGTAGATGCAGGCAAGGTTTGCGGTCTGTAAGTTTAATTTGGGGCAATTTTCTCAGAAAGAAGAGAAGAATGTAGCTTTTCTCTCTAATTTATGCAGAATCAGCTTCCAGCCACCTGGAGTTAAGATGGTGGATACTGTTGCATCTCTGGTATGTGACAGGATGTTTGAGGAAAAGGAAGTGTACTTGAAACCCCAAAATGGGACAGAAAATAAAGACAAACTGGAAGATCAGGACTGAATTATTAAGTGACATGAATGCAAAACCCAGCACTTTTGGGAGATTTAGATAAATATAAGATTTGGACTCTGAGCAGTTTTAAATTGCATTATTGGCCTTTTCCCCAGCAAATAACCCAGAAAAACCTCACTTAGTTTGCCAGAACTCTGGGATGATTCCCTACATGAAAGGAAAGACTTCTCATAAGAGAGAGAAGACTTCTCACATGAGAATAGGCTGCTTCCTTCAGAATTAGGCCTTTTGATTTATTTTTCCTCTCTCACATAGCCACAATGAAACCACTTCAGTTCTTGGCCAAATATGAGTAACACATATTGAAGACTAGAAATGTTGGACAGATAAAAGCAGGTCCCAGATCAACATTTCCACTACCAAATGAGGTAAATCTGATTCTTAAATCTAGCTTCCGATCTGAATTACCCTGAAACTAAGCTGTTAAATGACAAGGCAGCCAGCCCAGACAGTGATTTTGCAGTTCTGCAGGCTGTTTACTGCACTGCAGCTACACTACCTGCATAGATCTTTGCATTAGCTGCAAACACAAGCTTCCAGTGAGCCCCGTGCCTGAGTCGTGTGGTGAAGGGACACTATTTTGAAGCAGTTGGATAGAGAATTATATATATATAAATACACATATAATTTCATCAGCATTATTCCTGGAGCACCAAGACTCAAACACTTCTTTTTTTGTCCTTTAGCAGATTCTCACATTTGCCCTGAGCCCTGTGCTGCTCCAGTGGGACTGAAACCCTCAGAGAGGCCCCACAGCTAAATGCTGGTGTTGACGTACCTATGCTGCACTTCAATGCCAGTTTGCCATCCCCACCTTTTTCACCATGATTTCTTTGGGAAGGAGGCAATGGCAAAGCCCTCTAGATGGCATGAGGTTCAAGACACCTAAGATGATGCACTCTATGTCTTTCCATGTCACCACAAACAAGGCAGAGAGAAGCAGGGGTCAGCAGACACATGTAGACAAAAAATATCCTCTCTCTGCAATGAAGGGCTTCACAATTCATGCAGATCAAGCTTCAGCCAAGAAGAGAGGAACCACAGGGTCTCTGGGAACACCTGTAGGGGTGACAGGTGTCAGAGTGCATTTTAGGGTCCCCTGCTTGGAGGATGACTGGGACAATGCCCCCTCTGCTTCCCCTTTGCTTACTCTCAGTCATGGCTTTGCAAGGAACTGCTGACGTGTTTTCCAGCAACAGGCATATGAGTGGAAAAATTTTAATTGACTTCAAAAGTCCTTGAATCTGGGTCATATTGTGCAAGTGAACTTTGGACAGTAAAATCCTTAGGGCAGGAATATCAAGTTTTATTAACCTGACAGTCACTTAAACCTCCACCCACTTAGAGCATTATGGAAACGATCAGTGTGAAGATCTCAGCGGTGCAGCACTCTGCCTTTGAACATCCCTATCTCTGGCCATGGCTCACCTGAATTAAAGGTTCAATAGGGCCAAAACTTTGTCATATTAATAGATCCCACGCACACAGCTCCACCTGACCCCAAAAACAGGGTTTTTAGATGGAAAAACATCTTGCAGCATTACACAGAGGAGACTGAAATTGGTCAGATCTTCCACACCCTTGTCTTTGCCCTGCTAAGAAGAAGGGGTTCAGAGGAACATCTCTGCAGAGCATAAGGAAAAATGGACCTGTAAGGTGATGGAACAGAACCTCCCTCTGTGTCAGCTCACAGCAATCAGGGAGAACACCATTTTGCTTGTGTATCTCTCTTGCTCACAGAGGTGCGCCTTTTATTAGAGGTTGAATTGTGAGCCTCCAAACAATCAGACAAGGCTACCAAACCCACCTTCTGTCAAGTTTGCCTGAAGAACCAAACAGAACACTGCCAATAGCACCCCAATACCATCCCAAGGGGGAAAAACAAGAATTGTCTTGCTGAGCCTATGTACCTTGCAAATTTATCATGCACTATATAAGCTGCTTAATTTTTAATTTAAATTATTACATTTTAAGTGTAAAATAACTGATAATTTACATGTTATTTTAATATTTTAAATTTAAGAAACAACATATAAATCTAAAAGGAGCCCCTCTGATAAAATCAGCTTTGATACTGATCCATAGATTTAAAGCTATAAAGTGTTCTGTTGGCCAAGGAGAAATCATTATTCCAGCCAAGCCACAATAAATTTCTATGTTGTAGTTCCTAAAATATTTTCCTGGAATTTATGGCATCATTGGAACTTATTTCTTACATTTTTTAAACACATAACTGTATTATTTTGCCAGTAATTTTATGTTTTGCACTAAATCACTGGGTTATGAATGTTCCCATTCTTTTTAGACTTTGTCTTTTGTAAATCAAATTAATCACAATTTAGAAGTACATAAACTTGATAGGACATTTTTATAACTTTGTTGAGCATTTCAAACTGGGTGTACACAAAACCCATTAAAATAAGAAAATGTCTTGAATCAATATTATTTGAGTTCATTTATCAGCAGTATAGAATAAATTACAGTTTCTAGAATCTGATTTAGGCCACTCTATAGCTTCAGTGACAGCCACAAATCACGTACACACATACAGATTTCCTTACATCTCCCCAGTCTCCTCTGCAAAGAAATCTGTTTCCTTTCTGTCCACTCAGCCTTCTCAATTCTCAGCCTTTCTGCACTCTGAGCCTTTGTTTTCTATTAAAACAACACGCTCTGCTACTTAGAAGAGAGCATCAAGAATTAAGAAGTCTGTGTACTCCTTTGGTGTTGCCCTAGAATTATCTTTCCATACAAGATGTAACTTTCTCTTTCTTCACCTTCTGCAGCTATAAAATGCCAACCGTCTGCAGCCAAAGAGAGGCAGAGATTTATTAACCTGTCTAAGCCAGACTTTGAGAAGTGCAGAGGAAATTTCTGCCGAGCAGATGCCCCACAGAAGGCATTTGCAACACCTAAAATTAACTTAACTTTCCTTATCAAGGGACTTAGCAGCCTGTAGGACCTAGTGCAGCTCCCAATTCTGCTGCTAATGTTATTTCAGCTATAGCTCTTGCTTACCCTCAGTGGTAGAGTTTCAATACATTCACCACACTCAACAATTGCAGCAGTCAGGAGGAATAGCAGGGAACAGCTTAGAGAGGGACTTGCTTTAAACACAGAGTGCAAGTCCCATTAGGCAAAGCAGCTGCCAGCAAGGCACTGAGGATGCTGTCCACAAAAGTGGACTCATGAACTATATTTGTCTACTCTGATCTCCTCTGATTTCTGCAACCACCCATTTTTGGTCCTTGTAAACCTCATACAAACGCACTTTGGTGAAGTCCACAAGTACCCTGAAATTCTTATCGCCTTTCTTGCGCTTTTTGATGGGCAGCTGATTTGTCAGCATGCATTCCACAGAGCTGCTGCTGTCCCAAGAAAAAACACGATCCAAAGTTAATTTGATGACTGGACTATAAAACCTGAAAAGAAGGATTTGTGTAGGATATATTGAGAGACTTGTGACAAGGACAACACAGCAGCAGCTGGTGCGATAAAACTTATACTGGAAGATTGTTTGAAGGAATAAAGCAATTCAAATCATTTCCCTGGCAAGCAAAAATGTGTTTTACCTCTGTACATCTCAGTGATCTGCTTTTAAATAAAAAACCAGATAAAATAGTGTGAAATAAGTACATGCTTAATGTGTGATTCATATAAAATATGTAAATACACAAATATGTAAATATGCAATTTCTATTAAGATATTTATCTATGAATAATTATGTGACTTCTTATTCAGACCATTCAGGAAAAAAAGTCAGAATGGTAGTTCCAGAATGACATTCTTCTTACACTGAGTCTATTACACATCATCATGAAAAATCTGTCAGGTTTGGTATTTATTATCAAAGGGCTTGCACAGCAGCACTGGAAATGTCTACAAGATTACCACGTCTGAGGCACTGCCCCACCTAGGCAAGGTCCCAGGCAAGCCTGTGTCCTCAGTGGGCAGGGCCCAGAAGGGAGCAGGACACCTGGTAGCAATAGCACATAGAGAATCAGGACCAGCGAGCGCTGTAAGCTTTTGTTAAACCTGACAGTTTAACTTACTGCTGAAAAAGGAATTTATGGATGTCTAGTCTTGATTTAAATCACTGATTTACTGCTTCGCTTCTATCTCAAACTTTTCCCAGTGAAAGTCTTTGCATTAAAAACTCCACTTTTCTTAGCTGAATTTCTTGGTGGAAATTCCCCTTGTGCAGCATTATTCAGGCTCTTTATTCAAAACACACTTTTTGCCAGTGCTTTACAGTCACATGAGGCATTTCCAACACAGCAGGGTAAAATTTTTCAGAAAAAATAATATGTTCATCAGGAAATGTCATGTAGTGGCCCTACACAGAAATGTTTGAAAATTCAGGTCAAATTCAGCAAATAATTTGAGAACAGCAAGGTAGAATAGACAAATAATGGCTAAATATTTTACTCAAATATATGATAAATGAAACTTTTCATCTGCTGATGTCATATTACTGCCATATCTCATTTCTTTATTAAAGAAATATTTTAATGACATTTTAAGAGTAAAATGAAAATAATGAAGTTGTTTATATTAAAGCTGCTGAGTTCAAAAAGTCATTTTAAGCAATTCCACGAAAGAAAGAATTTTAAAAAGACTGCAAGAAGTGTCTGTGTACCATGATCCTCTCAATCAACTATTTGGATTTGGTGATTTAGCAGGAGATGGGAATGGGAAGAGGCCTCTTACCCATCTCATTATTACCCTAGACCTGCCCTCAGTGCTGAACCATGAAACCAAGGATGAGCAACCATCACAATGGACACTGGCACAGCAGTAATGGCCATGACCTATCTGAGCCTGGAGAAGTGTGTGAAGCTCTCATCTAAGGACTGGTGCACTTTAAATCTGATTTTTAAAAACCCAACAACACAGCATTAAGGTTTAAACTAAAGTTTTGTCCTCATAAAAGTAGTACCACATATTTCAGCTACCCACAATATGTTAGAAAAACTATTGCATTGTGAGACTGCATATAAATGATGTGCAATATCTGGAATGAGGTGCAGGAAATGTCAAGTACATTCATTTTATCACTGCTTCATAGGATGCCCCAAGAAGAGACATGAGTGAAAACCTGAGAGCAGATAGGTGCATGTTTCCCTTCTTTTTCAGAAATCCTGAAGCACTGGTTTCTCACTGCACCACAACTGCTCCTGACTAATAGCAGTAAGCAGAAGAGATACTCAATGAGAAGAACAATTTTTAGTGGCTGTTTATTATCAGAGTTACAGCTGTTTAGTCTAGTGTGGAAAAACTCAATCCTAAGTAATTTCTTTTTCTCAGACTCCTAGAAGAGAGACTTCTCATGCCACAAAGGCACTGCACTGCTCGCAACACAGCTATTAGCACACATTTGGGTATCCTGTGTGCATTCTTCTTAGAATATTATGCAGCCAACTCATTCTGATGCCATGAAGATTTTTGCCTTTTCTTTTTTACCCCTGTTATACCCCTGTTATACCTTTTTACAGCTTCTGTATTCCTAGTGCTTTTTGCCTACATTGTTAGACTTGTTTGTTAAGCTAAGAGACTAAACATTTTAGAAGCCTTGTAGCCAGGGATCAGTGTGCCCCAGACCCCAAGGTCCTCTCCAGAACACATTCTGTAAACTAAGATAGAACCATCCAGGGGAAGGTTCCTTGGGGAGGGGGGGCTCACTTGAACCTCTCATTGGGGAATCTTTGATAGATATGCTAATTAGTAAAGCCTATAATGTTATACCCAATGTTGGGGGGGGACACGGATAGACACAGGGACACACGAAAGAAGAGAGACACAGAGACACAGGGAACGACTCGGTGGGGTACATCTCGATGCATATGACCTGGACATGTACACCTAAGGATCCTTAAGAATAAATACCAAGGTAAAATCCCTTTTCCCCTTCTAACCGTGTATGCCTCTTGATTTTAAGACCAGGAAAAGGCATCAATTCACTGTTTTTTAGAAGTTCATTAAATCACAAATAAAAAAGGGGGAAACAAAACCACAACAAATCTTAGGAAAAAAATCTAATGTCAAACACTGTGCAAAGCCAGAAGGACTTTATATGTTTTGAAAAATCAAGGCACTAGTAAAGGTGTCCACACATAATCCTGCAGTCCATGCAGGTTTACCAAACTATCAGCAACACATAAACATGAGGGGAATCTTATGCTCTTCACAACATCACACACTAACTCCTTAGATTCTTAAAATAGTCCCTAAGTGATCTTGCACTCTCTCTCTTCATTAGGAGCATTTCACCCAGCATAGGTGGTATCTGGAATATAATCCAAAGGATCTGCCTTTCCCTTTGCAATCCATTACTGAAACTCATTCCACCACCAAAACTCCCATAAATCTAATTACCAATGTGCAGACTCTACTCAGCTAAGAAGGCAGGTATGTCTGGCAGAAGAATGATAACTGTGAAGAGAGAGAAATAAACTTTATCCAAGCGACTGACAATGATTTGTCAAGCTTACCCGAGCCTTGCACTCACTCAGTGGTAGGAAGCAGCTAGACAGATCTTAGACTGAATCCAGCCCTTATTCTGCTCTTAGGGTATCCAATATGTTATACCTTGAAAACAACGCTTATGTAAGTGAAGTTACAGAAGACTCATATTTCATATATAGAGAAACAGCTGCTTTTTTAATTTAAAAAATCTAAATTAAATCATAACTTAAAAGCTATGTTCCGTCATCTGTAGAACATGCCAAATCATATGCCTGAAATATAAAACTGATGCTGAAATTCTGGTAATATTTAACATGTTCTTTATGAAGAAAACATTCTTCTTGAGCTTGGAAACTGAGTGAACAATAGCAGCTTTAGGACCTCCAAAGCCGAAGGCGCACAGAGGTTATGAGAATGTGTCTGCCCAAAACTACAAATCAAAGGAGTAACAACAATACCATATGTTACAGAACATAAAGTATCCTTCACAAACACTATAAAACCCCCACATATCTCTGCCTCGAGAGTCCCACTGGCCAGTGGAAGGTTGTGTTTCATTATGCTATCACCATATAAGAACATTTTTTCTCCATTTTTAACGGCATGCCGAAAACCTAGTAGTACCACTGAATGACCTTTGGAGGGGTAAGATTAAGTAGTAGTGACAGAAGATTGTCTTTGGCCTAATACTTTTTAAAAATGCAGAAGCTGATTTCAGAGAGAGTGACTCCAGCTGTCTTTAAACTGCAGCCAAAAATCATCTTTATTGATGTTAGTTTGGTGGTTTTTTGGATTTTTTTTTTTTTAATTTAGGGAAGGTGTATGGATTTGTCTACCCCCGTAAGATTCTTTTCTTATTGGAGTACTTCTCCTCACACAGAAGTACTGCAGGTCCCTCTGCTCTAAAGTGTTAAAAAATGTAAAGAAATGGACACATCTAGATGGGCACAGAGACCCTGCACGCAAACAGGGAGGAGAGAAAACTAGTGACCCTCCTTGTTCAGCCACACAGGGCCCCCAGGCTCTGGCATTTATAAACCATTTCACTGGGTGAGGAGCAACTTGGGAGAAAGGCAGCTTCTCCTACATCTCACTTCAGCAGAAGGGAATTTGCACCAGTGCCAACAGATTATTTCTTCTCTTCCCTGTAAGAGAGGACAAAGCCTTCAAGCATCTACAGGTCACAGATGTGCTGGAGCCGGCCTAGTTCTGCTCCAGTAAAGGCACAGAGAATTTGGTCAGTCTTTCAGCACGGACTCCTGCAGCAATGGGACCTTTATGAAACCCTGAACTAAAAGCAGTGAAGATATTCCTATAGTCCATTTAGGATCCCTCTAAAATCAATGAATTAAGCTTTACATCAGTCCCAGGAGAAAGCACAAAGAGACACAGAACTGTAAAGTGTCTGCCCCTGGGGCCTGGGTTGAAGTGTGCACGCACAGAGCCTCATCCTGCACGTAGCTTTTTGCTGAAGAAAGAGAGAAAGAATGTATTATTTTCTGAGAAATACTAACAGAAAACTATCTTAAGGTTCACTAAACACAAACGTGAAGCATAAACTTTATCAATAACCCCCCCCCCCCAATTTTAGGAAGTATCTGGAATACTCTTAAAGAGCTTTTTAACTAGAAGATAATGAATAACAAAACTGTCAGCCTCTGTTTCCTGTATTGATTTCAGAGAGATTTTCCTTACTCCATTAAAATTGCCTTTTCAGATTCCCAGCAGGGACATTCAGTCTTGCTCAGCAGAACTTAATCAAAGCCTATGTCTGGTTTACATGGAAGCTTGGGTAGACCTTTTCAATATGGGTATGAAAAGAGAAATTCCCAGATTGCCTATACAAACACTTCAGTCACATAGTAACTTGTGGATTCCTCTGTATACTTTGTCTAATCAAAACAAAAATCATGCAAAGACAAAACAGAAAGAGTTTATAACTACATGAAAAAAACAGAGTGGAGCATC
>NW_008239283.1:6067606-6068455 GCF_000691975.1 Corvus brachyrhynchos | reverse complement strand
ATTCCTGCAGAACCCTTCTCAGATCTTCCGGGAAGAAGGCTAGAAGAGGCATTAAGAGATATTCCCTGTACTCAACTCTTATACCTATTCTTGGACTTAGCAATATAAAAAATTACAACTTTGGGCAATTAACAGTAATCAAAAGTGTTATAAATGTTGTGGGTGCTAGAGAGGAAAGCTTTGGTGTACCTACTTGGAGATGTTTTAGATCTGGGGGATGGGTTGCAGATGGGAAACACTGTTCAGGTTTCCCTGCAGTATGGAAGATCTGAAAGGACACTTCTGTAAAGTTCAGCCAAGCCCAGCACTCCTCTACCCAAAGCACAGTCACTGAACAACATCCCCTTTCTTTGCCTCATGCCACATGAACAGACTTATCCATAGACAGGGATGAGGAGAGACAGCGACAAGAAATCCTTGCAGGCTAGGACTTAAATCCTTGAATTTCTGATTGAACTGCAGATTACCGTGGCCATATGCTGCCTTTCCACACCAGGTGGGATACACTTTATCAGATCTGCCATTGTCAAGACAGCTATCATTTTACACTTTTAAAAGATTTATGCCCCAATTGTCTTCTTTCTCTCAGACAGAGGGTTTGTCTACGTGGGAAATTTGCTGTGCAGTAAGCCAAGACACATGCTTTTCTACAGTAATGCTCTGAATGCACACTTCTAGGGAAGAGTATTGTTACATGGGTGGGTTTTTTGACAGAATATATGGTTAAATTTGGTGCAGAGAAGTTATGTAAAATTCACAGCCTCCCATGCCACAGACTCTCTGGTGAAAGTTGGTGTAAACAAGCTCCCATAAACTAGCTGAGAGAAAAAAAAAGGCGTTAAGCTCAAG
>NW_008239283.1:6011565-6067514 GCF_000691975.1 Corvus brachyrhynchos | reverse complement strand
CTTTCCCTCTCCCTGTGAAGGCTCTAAGCTTCCCTAAGTGTAACTCCTTCACAACTCTGGCAGACCTGAGGCTTATTGCTGTGGTCTATAGTTAGACAAAACGAAAAAAAGATATTTCAGCATTAATGGAGCTGAAGCCCTTTGGGACTGCAAGCAAAAGAGGAGAGAGAGTGAGTCCAAAAACTCTGACAGGGCTTTTCCATTGGAATAAAGCAGTTTCACCACAATAATGGGCTCAGTCATTTCTGCCGCACGGGTATAATATAAATATAAATGATATAAATAATGTCATACTTGGGAGAATCTCTGAGCAAAGCAAAGGAGCTGAGCCGGATGCACGATGGGGGCTCAGGGGCTGTGAGGGGCTGTGAGGGGCTCAGAGCTGTGAGGGGCTCAGGGCTGGAGGGGCTCAAGGGCCACGGAAGCACTGCTGATCCCCGCGGTGAGCGGCTCAGGGCTGTGAGCGGCTCAGGGCTGTGAGGGGCTCAGGGCTGTGAGGGGCTCAGGGCTGTGAGGGGCTCAGAGCTGTGAGGGGCTCAGGGCTGTGAGGGGCTCAGGGCTGTGAGGGGCTCGGGGCTGTGAGGGACACAGGGCCACGGAAGCACTGCTGATCCCCACACTGCCCTTACTGGTGTGGGGGACATGAGCTCTGTGCAAGCCAGGCTGAAGAACTGCTGATTTTAATTTCTTCTGCTTTTTTCTAATTTTTAAGTGCCCTTTTCCTTGCATGCTGACAACTGAGCAGTATTTATCCCTTTCACAGAGTGATTCTCCCTCCCCAGAGCTTCCCTCTGGAGTTGCCTCTGGAATTCTACCTGAGCCTGTTCGCTTTCTTGTTCATACTTTGCAGAGGAAGAGGCATGGCAGGACAGAGAGTGCAGCCTTCATGAGGGGAGCGTGTGGAGTGTCTGCTCCAAGGGGGGCTGACATGAAGTGCCGCAGCCAGACCTGGGGCCAAGGCAGCCCCAGGAGATCCATCACATAGAGCAATAGCACAGCTCTGCCATGTCATGGCCAGACAAGCCCTTGGGAAGTATCTTCTTGTGTTTGCAGCTGAAAAGTGGGTAGTTCATCAGAAAAAAACCCCATCCCTCACTGCAGCTAACTGCATAAAGAAAAGCATGGACCAGGGTGGGCAGATTTATCATCCAGAGTAGCCACATCCATTTAGTTTCAGTAAGAGGTAATTCTGATTGTTGACTGGAGGTATTGCACTATCACATTTATGGCAGTGCCACATATGGAGAGCACAAGGTGCTGCTGTGCCAGGTACTGTACATTATTATTATTTGTACTAGCACCATGCCAGGAGCCAGGTGCTGTACAACATAAACCAAAAAGTAATTCTCTTCTGCAGACAGGTTACAGAATAATAGCAAAGGTGACCATCCCTGACCTGGACAGCTTAGTCTAGATCAGGACAAAGGAGAACACACATCAGATATCAGGGTTAAATAAAATACTTGTTTTCTTCACAGATAGGGTCTTTGTCTAACAGGAGTCAGGATTGCAACCCTTGGAGAAAGCCAGAAGGTAAGGAGAGAACACACACCTTTACCATACCTTGTTTATTCAGGGTCCTTTTTGAAACATTTTATCAGACACATCAAACTGCTAAAGAGAAAACTGCTTGGAAGCCAGCTGTGAAAAGTTTAGTCCTGCAAGTGTTAGAAATGGCCACGAGACTCAGAATCAGACATACAGATTTTACTCTGAGTCAATGCTTCATTTGCAAACACACATGCAAAGCACTGCCTTGCTCATACACTGAAAAACCAAACATAAATATCTCTTAAAACCCAGTAGTTTTTTCTTCTGCAGGTGAAGACTGAAGAACACATGTGCGAGCAGACAGACAGGTTCTCACTGTGCTTGTGTGTGAGGTCAGGCCTCAACACTGCCAGGTAGCTTCTCCATGGATATGGACCTTTAAATCCCTTAAAGAAAAGAGATTTATCATGTTGAACTCACAGCTCTTTTCTGAGGCCTGAAAGTTAGGGGGGAAAAAAAAATTTCAAACCAACATATTAAGTTTAGAGCTCCGTTTTTATGTCAAAACTGTAATTTATCAAGTGTCCTTACACCAGTCCTTACATTCCTCACCACCTTCTGCAACCAAGTGAGATCTAACTTTAAATAAGAGCAAAACAAGAGAAAAAAAGGTAAATACTAGCAATTTTTGGGGGGAGGATGTTGCTATGATAGAGTGCTTCAGTCACTGGTGGAAAGCTAATCAGGGATAAACGGCATCAGGAAACCAAACTTGCTTCTTCAGGGACAATATCAAGCTGGTAGACCTGGCTGAATGGAAGAGATGAAACAGGAGAAAAAATTGAAGAATTGGCTTCAGGTTTCTCCTTTTTCTTGGGCATGCAAATTTCAGATTTTAATGTTTGAAATTACAGTGATTTCAAAATGAGTAGCAACAAAGTATGGGATTGTAAAACAATTTATACATTCTTTATCATAAAGACTTTCTGCCTCCTTCACAAATGGAAAGCAATATTCAAAGCCTCTAAAATAATTTCACCAAAACTTTGGACCTTACAAGTAAATGATCTTCGTATTTTGTTAAGAAGATCCTCTAAGGCTTCCTTTGCCAGAATGAAAGTCCTCATGACACAGGTTTTTCAAAGGAAAGCTGTAACAAAGAAAAATGTTGTCTTTTTTTTTGAATTATAGAAAGCATGCCAAAAGTCTCATCAAAAGAACCCTAAAATTCACAAAAAAATATGCATAAAAATCAACATTTGTTTCAATTTTTCAGAACATGTTACACCATATTCACCAGGAAATCTGAGTAAAAAACAACATAAATTCTTGTAAAGACCTTTATTAAAATCTGTTTAGCATGTCTTCCTTTTGATTTGGCTGAATGCAAAAGGGAAGTCTGAGACATTTGGGGTTAGGGCAAACATGCCCTCGGAAAATCCATTCAAAGCCCATTCCAGATGCCCCTGGGTTTTGCTACATGTCCCTCCCCCAGCTCCCTTCATCTTGGTGCTCATTGTGATGTATCTCAACCCCACATGCAGGGTCCGAACCAATGAACTGCAGTTTCACCATTGTCCCTATGAGGTGACAGATCACAGTCCTAGTCTTTTACCTGCCTAATCCTTTCTCACAGAGGGATGCCCCTAATTCTAATTAACTGAGTGCCTTTGGATCCCTACTCTATGCAAAATCCTTTTCAAAATTTGTGCTGATATAAGTGCCAGGGAAGTATCTATGTGCCAAGACCCTATATGGAAAACAGAAGAATTTTCTTATCCAAACATTGTCTTTATGAGTATTTCTTGACATGTGTGAATCTTGAACTTTTAGTATAGAAACTGCAGGTTATTTGACAATGGGAGGCTCCCCTGAAGGAGTTATGGGCTGTTTTAAAATGATGAAGGTATTCTGTGGCTAAAACCAAAATATTTTCTAGGGCAGGGTGGAGAAGCCAAAGTCTAAAATTCTTCTTGCTGAAAGAGAGATTCAGAGATGGTCTCAGGCTGCTTGTAGAGGCTGGCATTGAATATCATCTAAGCAGCAAAAAAAAAAGAAGCACAAGGAGAGTACCCAAAAGACAGGTTCTCCTGGACAAGCCTTCAGGTGTCATCACTTGGCATAGTGTTATCAAAGCTGAGGTACCAAAGCTCACACCTCCAGGGCTGGGCATCCTGGCTGGGCAGCATTAGGGATCTCCAACACACAGTTGTAACCTGGTTGGAGTTAGTTCACCGTGCCTTGGGAGGAGACAGCAGAACCAATGCCACTTCTACGACAGTCCCACCTGTGATATGACAGTCCCACCCTCTCTGAAAGAGATGCTTCAGAAGCTTCAGAAGCTGTACTGTAGGAAAATTCACTCTCTACCCAAATTTAGTCCTCTTTAAAAATGTATTTTATAATTCCTGGAGCTAGATCTTGACATGTTTACTCCTGGGATCTTGCCCTACAAGAAGTTCCACACAAAGCGCTGTTCCTAGTAAACAATAGATATAAGAATGCGGCTGGGAATGAAATGTATGAAGCAACATTTATTTCCTGATGGATTTCATAATTGGTGAAAATAACATTAAAAAAATACAGCTCCTCCCTGCCCCTGTGGTTCTTCGTCTGCATGCTGAGTATTGTGGGTTTACCAAAGCCTCCTCTGCAAGCTGAATGAGAGCCCTGGCCTCTCGAGAATGTCCCAAATCAACAAAATGCCTCCTCCTAATTCTTTCTCTGTTAGAATTTGTTTTGCATGGAATTTATTTGCCTGTTTTGCATGAGCTGTTTGGCTGTAATCTCAGCAGCATGTAGCCTTGCCAGATTTCAGAAAGATGAGTAAACTTCTGAATCTGATAGCGACTTCAACAGAATACCAAAAAGGGGCTTCTTTGTTCTCCATAAACAGACTATTTACTTTGATCTGGCAAAATGAATTAATGAAAGGAAATGACACCTCCGAATTTTGTGTGTGCAGGAGAAAGAGAAGTGGGCTTAATTTGGTTTGTATTTTTTTTTTTCTCTTCCTTTTTTTAAGGATGGAGTAGGCTAAGGGGCATCCTTTCGAAAGTACAGCGCTCTTAGAAACAGACAGATCTTTTCTCTGGTAAAAAGTCTCCTCAAAACACTGTAAGGTCCATGTATATGCAAGCAGTTCAGAGTTATTACAAATCTAAAATAGGAAGCTATTCACTTGATCTTTTGGTTCAATCCTATTAGGACCCCCCTGGAGCTCTAAATGGATACCAGCCTGTCGCAGGCCTGTTGCTGTGACGACCCAGTCTTTACAGAACAAGAAAAAGAAATGATAGTGATTGGCAGACCTTCCTTGCCCTAGTATGTAACACAAAGGGAGACAAAATGAAGAGGAAGTCAGACTGTTATTATAGGTTTGATGCTTCTTAACCTTACAGCACCTTACACCTGGTAAGTGTCACCCTGCAAACTTAAACCCTCGGCAGACCACTGTTACATTTCAGTATCAGATGGGAAGAGCTAAGTCAGGCATTAATTTATCCATCCTCTTGTTTCAGTTGATTGAAATGCAAACAGCATTCGAGGAAACTCCATTAGCAGAGAAGAAATAAACATGGAGGGCCAAGCTCTGCTTGCCCGGCCCTCAGAAGTGAGTTTAGGTGTAAAAGGGGTATAAAAGCTGTAGGTTGAGCAGGATTCAGCCCAGGGCATAAATGAATGAGTGGCCAGCAAAGTAAGGACTGCAAGAGGGAACTGTCTACAGCCCCTATTCGCCCTGCATGAGAGAGGAAAGGATTTGATAAATTCTACCATATGGTGCCATACTGTATCTTGCTAGCTATAAATAATAGTCTTTCTGTTTCTGGTTTTCTTTAGCTTTCCTTGGTAGCTGTGACAGATTTTCAGCAATGGGTATAAAAAAGTGTAAAATGCAGTTTTTCCGCCTTCTTTTTTTTTTTAAACCAGATTTAAAAAAAAAAGATCCAAAGGAAAGGAATAAAATAGGAAACTTTCCATTAGCTTAACAACATGAAAATCCAGATAAAGCCATTGTGATGTTAGAATATTGTACATTGAATTGTTGCTATCGAGAGCTGTCAATGAAAATGACTGCTTAAGAGTGATAGATAAACACCTGCATCCATGCTGCTGGACCTATATCTTTATCTTATGCATGCTTTTTCTAAGCTTAATTATAATTTTTTTTACTATCACATAAGAATCTTGAAAAAAACCCTGGAGCCAAATACCTTTCTCATAGCACCACAGAGAAAGTTCATGTAAAACTTTCACATTTTCATTTGTTTCCAGGTTGTCTGAAAAGCAACTAAGTTTTTACTCATAAACTTTCAAATCGCATTTCTGACATTTGTGGTACAATCTTGTATTTAAGAGTGTCACTAAACAAATATTTGCTTGAGTAGTCAGATGAAATCCAATAAACCATGATCCTTAATGATGGTATAAAAGTTTGCTGCATTAGCAGGCTTGAAAACTGACATTCTCCAAAGATAATAAGGGAAAGTTAAATTAGCAAGAACAGAAAATCTGGCTATATTGTGAAATGGTTTTTTAATACTCTAAGTCAGAGTTCAAAACATTCATTTTCTTGAATAAGCAAAGCTGAACTTTTAAAGGCTTGTAGAAAAGCACTTACTCTTAAAAGCAGATTCAAAACAATAGCCTAGACTCTTGGCTGACATGGGCCAATGTAGCTCCAGTGACTGCAGTGGAGTGACACTGATATAAAGCAACAGAGATTCTGATACAACCTTCTAAAAGCTTTTTTTTACCTAAAATTTAAAATAATATGCTATCGAGTCTTTTGGATGATGCTTTGGATGTTTACATTTACAGCTGTCCACCATTCTTCCTCCCTAACCCCTCGCTTCCAAAGTGATACCCACCTCCAAACCAAAATGCAAAATAAAGCGGTATATGGGTTATTATGAAGGTAGGGATTAAAAAACATATACAATATTTCTCAAAATTTTAAAAAAGCAAGGAACGCAGCACAAATTTAATCCTATAGTTTCTTTAGTCTTTATACAACTTAATTTCCCCCACTCCTTTAAAAAGATTGTTTAATAATGTGTTGAATGGAGATATGTTTCTAACAACATATGTACATACTGCCTGAAGAAGTCTGCTTTCATAAAAACAACAGAAGCTTCTCTACTTGGAACATATGTAACATTTGCCTGAAAAAAATATTTGTTATCCAGGACAGGAAAAAGGTTAAAGGAGTAAAAAAAAAAAAAATTATAAAAAAACTATATTCCATTTTGTCCTGGAGAAAGTATGGAATATACTGCTTTTTGTATACTGGCAGTCTAAACTATCTCACAATAGACTTTGCTACTCACTGCCAAGTGAGAAGCTTAAATGAATGCTTCTTTCACAGACCCTTTTTCTTCTTTAAAACAAAAAAGCAAACAAAACAGAATTTCTGTAATATTAGGAACAGTAAACGGAGTCTATTTTTTTATTTTCTGATAAGATGAATTCATGTCTATATAATTTGTTTTCCCAATGCAAAATGAGTTTTCATATGGCAGCTTTGTAATCACACACAGAGGCTTTTAAAACGAAATAAAAACATCAGTTTGCCTAAAACCAATATGTTTATTATTCTAATGTCTCAGGAATTCAGCAATTAAGCCATGTTTTGTCACAAAGAAAAATTATTAGTTTTCTTATATTACCACCAAAGGCCATATAATATATTTAAAATTCCATGTTACTAATACGTACAATTCCAGTAAGGAGAAAGGGGAAATGTTTGGCAGTTCCCATTTTGAGTAAGAGATAACTGATAACACAATTTCATGACATATCTTTTTTTTTAATTTGTACACATGGATTTTATGGTTTATGAAAATCTATTTATTTTTACCCTTATTAATTTATTTTTAGTTTCATTTAATGAAAAAGTTTAAAAAATAAAGAAGAAAGGAATTGTGCCAAATGGAAAAAGCAAGCACAAGGAATCTAAAATCGGATCACATTTTTGCGTGCATTCTGCACAGCAAGAATCATTTGTCCTAAAGTATAATACTTTAGAAGTCATTTGGTAATACCTTTATTTTATTACCATTATTGCAGCGTGACAACAGCAGCTCGCAGTGTAAAGTTCCCCTGCATTTGCTTTCTTTCGCACAGTTACGATTGCCAGCCTTGAATACAAACCAAAATACCCGAGTTACAGGAGCATGCCGGGGAGGGCGAAACCTGTAGTATTTTTCCTGGGCAGCGCAGGCTGGAGAGCTGCCGGCGGCAGAAGGAGGTTTGTCCCTGTCCTCGGGATGCGCAGGGGATGTGCACCACCTCCTGGTGCGCTGGGGAACAGCCGGAGCCCGCCGCTCTCCCATCCCTTCCCGACACTGATTTTCTCTCCTTTCACGGATTTTACCCCTATTTCCTTTTCAACACTTCCTTAAAACTTAGGGGCCAATAGCGCCAAAATCCCTTATGCTGCCCTGCTGTCCCCAGACCCCTAAAACACAGGGATGAAGCAGAGGGCTTTTACATTCCCTCTTGTTGCCCGTCTCCAAGAGCACCTCTGTGGATAAAGCCGGCACTGTGCCCGTTGCTGACTTTACACAGACCCCAGGCTGGGAAGCATGGAGACCCTGGAGGGATGGAAACCCCCCAACCTGCAAGGAGAGGTACACTCGGGACTGACAGTGCTGGTGGCATTGCCATTGGCTGTCAATTCCAGGCAAGATTGTTAGCACAGGGCTTTGTCACAGCTCTGTCCCCTCAGCCATCACTGCTCTCAAGCTTTCATCATCCTGAGCAGAAGGTTCCTAGAGAAACCCTCAAAGATCTGGTCTGAGGCCTTTCAAAAATGAAGAGAAATATTCCTGGAGGTTCCAGCAAGCTCTGAGTCAGGCCCAGAGATCACAAACTCCTGGAGTAAGACCACTCTTGGAGCAGGCTAGTCCTACCACTTCTTATGCTCATTGAACATCATCCTAGATAGATCTGTGGGGTTTCTGACACAGAAACAGGATTAAACAGAGCAAATGAAAAATCCCAGAGCTCCTGAACTGGATCCTTGTCTCTCGCATTGGCAGAGCCACTGTGTGATGGGGATTTGGCCCCAAAAGTGTAGTAAACAGTCTAGAACAAAACAAAAGAGCTAATAAAGGGGTTTCATCATCTGCTTAGTGTTGCAATCCCAGCTTTAAACAAAACAAGACACTACCACTATAATACTGGAAAAACAAATGCTTTTCTTTCTTAGGTTCATAAAACACTCATTACCCATAATTAATCATAATGACATTCTGTATTCAGGCCTCTAGCTAGGTTCTGGCTGGAAGCATAAAGAATTGGCTTCTCACAGCTTCCAGTGCTTTAGCCAGTATGTTCTTCAGGATGCAAAATTGATTATCCAAAATAGAAATCTCTTCGTTTCCTTTGTTTTTGTTGTGTTGAAAAACCTATTACTTAGTTGTTAAATCTCTGCATTTTCTACTTCCCTGAACAACTGGCTATTTAACTTCACTGAAGTTAATGGGTTTGCACTACAGCGAAGGTAACCTAGCACCTACAGAGTCATTAAAGACTTAACCAAAGATTGACCAAAACTTGGCCTGATTCTCACTTAGGACTTTGGGCCCCTACTGAAATTGTTAATAAATTATGTATGTCTTAATACAATCTGCTGACAACAGACCCCAGGATATAATATATAATATTGATTGCAACGCAATCTCTCCTTGTCAAAACAGCAGTTGATACAATTTCTAAATATGATTCTAAGATTTAAGGCAAAACAATCCACAACACCATAAACACTTTAATAATAAATTTTTGAGGTATATAATAAAAAATACAAAAAAATCTTTTATTTTAAAAGCAAGAGTGCAAGGAGAAAGCAAATGTTGGTGTATATCCATCACCCCAGCCAACTGTGACACTTAAACTAAGGGTACAATTGTGCTGGAGAGATTTTCTTCACTCTCACATCACTTTCCAGGAACTCTGATAACAGGAGGTCAGTGCTTGATCCAAAGTCAATTTAGCCAGCAGTTTTCTGCTCATTTCATCCTACAGGTCTAAACAGACCAGCCCAAAGGAGACACCATACCTGTTGGCTTTCTCTATGCCAGGTAGGATACCAGGTCAGAAAAATACCCAATGGCTTTTGGAGCAATTTCTGCTTCCTTCACCTGCTGTCTTCCTCACAAAGCACAGATATGTGCACCAGATTGCTCATGCCAGCAGCTCCTTTCCCCTCATCTGCCTAGCCAGTCTCACCAAGACAAGTTTTGAGTGTCCTGGATATGAACCAGGTTATTTTCCTAAGCCCAGGGAACTGAACAGACAATAGGCAGTCACATCCTAAAGCATTTTACTTCTTTTTTTGACAAATGTGACCATGAAGCGAGTTCAGTGTTGCAGAAGTAATCACTCCTGCCTGCTCCTCAACAGGGCATTTGCACAACACAAACAAGCCACTTCCTTCTGACATGCTTCAGAAAATGGGTTTGCTTAGGCAAAAGTGGCAAAACCAGCATTCCTGAGTCTGAGAGGACACCAACCTGTGATTTCCTCACAGAGGTGGTCCTCAGAGTTTAATTACTATACTTTTCGATGAGTGTGCAAAGGCTGTGGGAAGAATTATGGATTTTCTCTAAAGATCTAAAACAGACTTTAAAAGAAAAACTCCAAAGAAAAACCTTCCACAAAATTTTGTGGGCCAGACTGCTCCCTTTCTGCTGGGCTTAGTGCAGTGGTAAGGCTGTCACTTATGGCTCCCTAACACATCCCCATGGGCTGCTCCAGCTTTCACCAGATGGCAGTGGTGCCTCAGGGACTATCCATCAGATGAGGTTAACAGCAGGCTCTCCTTCCCCCTCCTGGCACACCTACCAAATGGGGGGCTTTGGGGAGCAAACCATTGCACCTTCTCTATCCTGTTCAAGATTCTCCCATTTCTTACGGCATCTGCCGCAGAATGTTATAGGAAATCTCTAAATCCATAGGAGTTCCTGAAAAATGAGAATAATATGAACAACACTAAGAAACAGGTGATCCTGGCAGTTCCTGTAGCTACATCTAGAGATGCCTGTGAAACTCCATAGAACCCTTCTGTTAATAAACTTAAAAGGACATTTTCTATAAATACAAGGACAAGGTCAGATGGAATCAGAGCTTATGGGTTCAGTTTTGCCACAAGCCCTGTATTTGGGCTAAGTCATCTAACCTTTCCATTTTTCAGTCTGAATGATGAGCACAGTAATCCTCTTTCAAATAATATATGATGAGTTTTAATTCAGTTGTCATCTGCAAAGTGCTAATGGTGACGAATATCATGGAAATATCTATCTGAATGTTTGCATAGGTGTACAGTCCTGAAGCATAGGCAATATTTATATTCATGACTGTGGAAACACACTGAAGTTTCCAGCAAAAGATTTCCATCCATTCTCCTCCCAGCCTTTCCATAGCTCCTGTCACACTCCACACTCATTAATGAACTCTTATTTATTTTGGTTACAGTGATTAGCCTGTCATTTCTCCTATATAGAAAAGCCAGTTTTCCTGGTTCGATTACCACTTTTCTCCATTGGTTAGAGTTTGGAGCAGACTTTTTTAGAGATAGGGACAGATTTTTCAGGACATGAGGGGAAACCCTAGAGGAAACTACTAGTGAGTGTATGGATTCTGCCAGAAGTGAGAGTCCAGCTGGGAGGTGCAGCCCAGCTCAGTTGTCACAGAGATGGATGGCTTGGGAAATGGTACCTCAACAAACATGCAGAGGGACACACATTTTCCTAAGGAAGTTGCCTCTTACCCTCTAGTGGACCAAGAGACCAAGCAGGTGTCATACAAACCTGATCTGGTCAAAGAGTATTAATCTGTACATGAATATCTTTTGAGAGAGAGGGATACACAGGTATGTAACAGTGCACACACAGGCTTTAAGTGCACCCAGCAGAGGCACACCTGATCCGCCACAAAGTGCCTTCTTTGAGCTACAGCCCTGGTAAACTCTGAGGGGTTTCCATGCTTGCATATAACAATTCTACTGTTAAGACAAATGATGGCTCCAGTGGCATTTCCTGCTTCTCTAAGTGGCAGAAGGTGGGCAGAGAATTGCCTGTGGTGTGTGGGCTGTAAACTCGTGCCACCTGAACCCTCCCGAGATGTGAGAAACAATGTATTATCCTCTGCAATGTGAAATACATTCTGAGGCACAGAAGTCTTGTCTATTACAGGGGAGTACAAAGAAAAAGGAAAGGACTGGCCTGTACTGGCTGTGTTTTTATGCTGAATTTATATTCTCACAATGCTGGGTTTTGAACCACAGCTCCATCCCCACCTTGCCACAACCCTGCAGCTGTGCAGATGTACAAGCTGTACTGCACGAGCAAGGAAGAGACACATTTTTAATAAGTTGTTCTGACATTTCTACACTATGGCATTTGTATTTATTACAGCAGACCATCACTGTGCACATTGCAAATCAATACAGTGAATGTGAAGGCATTCGTAGCACTCAGAGCCTTGTCCATTACTGTGCTCTCCAGTTGTTTACAGTGCAGTAATGAGGCACTTGTAGGCCTCACTCAAATATGGCTTTCATTCCCCAGCATGATCAAATGCCAACATGCTGTACAATGGTTCCTTTGTGGATCAGGTATAGACTGATTTAGCCTCGGATAATACTGTGGTAGTCACCAGGGCTGTAGTTCACTCACATCAGGTAAAGATAAAATAAGTCAAAATCTCAGAACCACACAGTTTCTGGAATTCGGGAACTTTTGGCTCTGATCCCTTTCTATCAGGAAGAAGAATTTAAAGAGGAGAAAGGGAACACAAGGAAGAAGGGGGTGTGGAGACAGGAAAAATACCCCATTTCAGCCATGTATTGGCAGCTTCCATATGACAAGTCATGAGCACAGCTCAAAAACCCATTTCACAGCTTCTTTGGCTGAAACAAAGCCTGAGCAAATGAGACACTCGCTGATTCTCTTTGCCATGTCCCTTGTCCCTTCATATGTCCTAGGTGTGGGCACGACCAAGGGTCTGTAGCAGGTAGGAGGTTTGAGCAGCTACAATCTGGCATTGCAGTGGGAAGCACAAAGCCCAAAGAGCTAGTTTGCTTCCAGACTGGAGAGATTTCAATGAGATGCCATGAGAAGCACAGACTTACTTAAAACAGGGCTTTGTCCTTCTCTCAAGTGTCTTCAATGACCATATTAAAAGTAAAATCTGAAACTCCTGGTAGAAAAAAGAAGAAATGAAATACAGGTATTTTGACTTCTCTCATTTTTTCCCCAAATGCTAATTTTCTTCTGGCAGTTACAAACTTCTTCAAAATCTCCCACTTATACTTTCTGTCTTCAAATCTCACGTTTGGTCCTCTTTAATTTTTTTTAAATTTTTTTTTCAGTCTTTCTCCTCTTTTTTCAGTCTCTGTTTTCCTGCCAAGGATTTCCCTTTCCACATCTCCCTCAGCTCATTTCTGTCACACCCAGCTGCTCCAGTGGCCCTTCCCTGTTGGACATCTCTCTACTCCCAGCCCTTTCTTATCTCCCTGCAGCAGCAGGTCTATTATCCTGCTGTTCCTAACCCCAACCCAAACTACAAAACTGGATGTTTGACAGCACCCAGCTCTGGTGCAGGGCCAGTTCAGACTGAGCAGCCCAGGCAGGCTGTACCAGTAGCTGCTCACAGATGAGGCTCAGGAAGCCAGACTGATCTACCCAAGTGCAGAACAGGAATGGTTACACCTGGATCAGCACTCTGGTGTTTGAGGAGGGGCAGCAGCTAGAGTTGTAGAGTATTGTTAATAATGCTATCGTGCAGAGCAGAGAGGGTCAAGACAAGATTCACCTGGCCACCAACACACTGAGCAGGAGCTACACAAGCAAGGCTTCAGTGACAGATTCTCCCAATGAATGACATGACTGTCGCCGTGTCAGGTCCTTGTCCGAAACCAAAGTATTTCTCAGAAGTCAGTGACTAGGCACGGTGCCTTGCCAAATTGTTATAGAACACTTACAAGGAATTGTTGCTTTATCTGAAATTACCTTGTTTACTTGCCTTAACAGTTTTCTGGATTTATTTGCTAATCTGCAAATTATAGCAAATCATTTAATTTAGCCAATTAAACAAGATGTGGGTTTGGAATCCCTTACGTTTTTTAGACATGAACAAGCCATAAAATTTACATTTTATTCAGCAGCTCCTAATGAGCTGATTGTAATTGGTGTCTCAAGCGAAACTTATTTCCGCCACTGCAAAAGCTGACTTCTGAGTGTGAGGAGCTGGTGCATCAGATGGGATGCAGCAAATCCTCCAGCTGATGGGTTCCCCTTCCACATCTACCCTGACCTGGCATGACCACATTAGGAGGAGCATTTCTGCTGTAGAGCTGTGCTATTCTGTTTCAAAAATCCACACTTCTCTAGTGTGTACAAATAACAAACTCCCTCGCTACTGCTCCAAAAAATATTTAACAGTAGCGGCTCCAGGGATGATTCACATTATTGAAATGTAATTAGTCCTACAAGAAGTGTAGGAACATTTACTAGTCTATTATATTAGCATAAAGAATAATTACCGTGCAGGGACTTTTTTTTAACACAATTTTAGAAGTACATATTTTGCACTGTCAGCATACAGAAAGGCAGGGAGACTTGGTAAGCCCACAGACAAGTGTTTATTTGAGTCATGGGAAGAAGAATATATCCAAGGTCTATAAGTAACCTGAAAAGGGTACAAATGTACTGCAGCGACTCAACAAAGTGCTTATTCTAATCCTTATGAATATGCACCACATGTATCTTTTATAACTGTATGTTTTGCAGTATTTAGGCAATAGTCAGTACTGGAGGCTTTGTCAGCTATGCTTCAGTGCATTCATAAAAGCACCTTCCGTTTAAAGAAAGAGGATTTCATAGTAATGGGCAAAATTGTAAGTGCTGTCAATGGCTACATTTCATCTGCTTGATTTACACGGCATAGGATGAATGCCTGATCTGAATCACATATGCTGGAGATGTGCTGCATTCAGTGCAAAACAACTGGAATTCACAAAAGAGATGAATGAGCCAAATCTGCTAGCTCTTGGTGTGGTGACTGTCCATGCAACACTCACAGGGTTACACTGAGGTGATCTCAACACTGCAACAGTGAGGGGAAACTAGCAAATGATGAGTCTTCAGATGCTGTCTTAAATCTGTCTGGGGCCAAAACACACCTACTTAATAAGCAGGTGTTCAGTTTTGGTGCGCAACATTGTTGAAAAGAGGTCTTGGGCTCGGACAACCTAACTACAGGTAAGCAGAGGGCATTTCAAGATGGAACATGCAGATTTGGATGGTTGGTACTGTTAGCAAAACACTACTGAAACCTGTGTTTTCTGGGGCTTGTTCTTGCTCTGGTTGGATGGTCTGTAAGGTGGGGGAAGCCTTGGCAGGGTTTTAGCCTGAACTATGTCAGAGAAGTTGTTGGTGAAGCAAGGTGGCTGTTTTGCACAGTGATAAGCTAGGTGTGTCACATACCTTACGTGGACTTAGGTATGGTATTAATCAATGACAAGAGGTAACACCCTGGCATACGCCACCTAAACTGTGCCAGCAGCAGTTAATCAAAAGCCAGAGGTTTGGTTTGCTTTGCACTTCACAGCAGAGATCAGATGGAGACACCACATTTTCTCTTCCAGCCTATTTCCTCTTAGTCCCCAAAAGTTACATTTCTGTTCCTCTAATAGATGAAATAAGGGCATAGTCTGGATATTATAAAAACAGTTTAATTTTTATTTTCTCTCTCTCAAACAGGGATTCAGTCTGGGAACTCAGGTGGAGTAAATGCACACCTCTTGCCCCAAACTACAACAGTAAGGCAAGCACAGAGTGAGATTTTTTATTACTTGTAATAGCTTAAAATTTCAGTTGAGAGATGGGCTGATTATCACAACAAACTTTCCTCAAACCAAAAGCATCATAACAATGGAACTCAAAATACTTTCAGAACAACTAAAACCTTTAGTGTAGAAGACACTTGAAAAAGTTATCCTGGATTTAAAATATAGGCTAAAAAGCCAGGCAGATAAAAGGTTAACTCAGAGCACAGCAGAACAGGACAAAGGAGCCTGAGCAAGGTCAGAGGAAGGTAAAACCTCTATGCAGCACAGCAGAGAACCATGCTGAGTTTGAGTCCCAAAGGCAATACAGATGCACCAGTGCACATGTTAATAAGCTTCATCTCAGCAAAAACTATTAGCATGGGCACAGCCTCCTGCTGCACCAATTATTCAGCTTTGAGTGCTAGTTTAGTTTCTTCAAGGTGCTCCACTGCAAACAACAGCCATGCCCGCTGCTCCCCTGCCCTGCACAGCTCCTTTGCAAGCAAATAAATCTGTGGTACGCCAAAAAAAAAAAAAAAAAAAGGACATCTTGGTTGTGTCTCGGCCTTCCTTCCAGTGTTTCCTTTGAGGAGTCCAGAGCTATAACAGTTTTGACTGTTTGAGAAGGTCCCCAGGGTATTTTCCCCTTGACACACTGAGGAAGATAGAGAGTATGGATTGGGAATGTTTGCAGGGACCCTTGAACCACAGAGTCAAGGCTGGCTGGAGCAGGGGGCTGGCAGCCAGCAGAGACTACTCACCTTTACTCTCACCCTGTCATACATGCTCTGCCCTGGCTGACATTGGGTTTCCTCTGTGTGCTGTGTCTTAGAACCAGAACCTGCCAGGAGAGGACATCTCTGGCACATCTGGCAGCAGCTCTGTGGCTGTCATTGGTCACTGCCTCAGGAATGAATTTGCCTGGAGGCTGAGGCAACTGCTGCCTGGCCTTGAACACAGCAGGGCTTACTTTGGGTCACATCTGCCCCAAAAACAGTTTGGCTGAACTGGCTATTTCAATGTGCCTTGCATGTTTCTGCCCTCTCTGTCATGTCTTTGATGGTGTCAGCCCAGGGATTTATTGTACGATTCTGCAAGTCCACAAAGACAGGGATGAATTCAAATGGAGAGTGTGCCCCATGGCCAGGCATGTTGGCTTGGTGTTTGACTGACCCTCTCCAAACCCAGACTGCTCCACTGCTCCATAGAAGTCACTGGAGGAGCCAAGAGACACAGCCAGGGAAGAAGGTAAGTTCTGAAGCCAAAGAAAATAAAGCTTTAATCATAATTATAAGGTTATTTTATGATATCCCAAGAAATCATCAGGAACTTTCCAGTGTCTTTCTCTTTGGGCCTATTTTAACTGAGCTAACTTCAGCTGAGTTTTCTGTGAAATATAAGGCTTGCTTGGGGGACAATTATCCCCCCTTGATGTGTTTTTATGCTGGTGTGATTGATATATATACCAGCCTTAACTTCTTCACAGGGGTTTTGGCACAGTTCAGGGAGCAATTCTCCTGGTCCCACTCAACTTACATTTAAATGTAATAGCCACTACTAGGATTTTTTTCTTGCACAAAGGGCCAGATGCAGAAGCAGGTCTTAGATGTCTGAAATAAGATTTTTGGTGCTGAAACTTAGATCTTCTTGAAGGTTTTGCAAAGGCTCTGAAGTTTGTGGACTGAGAGATAGGGGAGCAGTGGGAGCAGCAGGAGCAGCAAATCGTTGCTGCATTGGAAAGATTGGGGGGCTTAGGTAGCAGGTAAGTCCAGCTGCAACATTTCATCAAAAGATACTGTGAGCTCATCCCGTCTCTGTCACCATCCATTTCATCCTGCCATAAAAAGAGAAGCCTTTGTGCCTCAGAGGGGAAAAAAAGTCTTTTAGCCCAGCTAGCCCTAGAAGGGCACACTGTGGCATTAGGATCAGCATACAAACTGAGAATAAAAGAAAAGCTGCAACTCTTCCTGTTGTGAGGCACTGTGACTGACATCCAACTTGCATCCTTGCCTAGATCTGTATCTATGACAAGGCTTCATAGGCCTGGACCATTTCCAGGTCACTTGGCCTCAGTTGTGCTGCTCTCCTTACTTTCCTTTGTCATTCTGGGTCCATCTATGTCCTCCAACTAGAATACTCCAGCCTGTGACAATTTCCTGAATATGTTGTTTGGACTCGTATTTTTTAATCCAACTGATTGTGAGGTTCCTACCAGTGCTAGCACTTTTCTCCTGTAGGCTAAGCAGCATCACACACTTTTCATTACCTAATAAACTTGTCCAGCACCACTTCAGAGTCTTAAAAATGTTGAATAGAATCCTTTCCCTCTTCCTCCACAGGTTGGTGACTCATCATGGCTGGGAGCAGAGTCAGGCTGAAGACTCATGTGGTGCCATGAGTGAGTCCCACACCTGGGCCACAACGAAGCCCACTCTGTTTGACTTGGTAAGCGAGTGGAGGAGCCTCACTTCTTCTCTGGCTGGGCTGGAGGTGGTTGAGCCAAAACCAGCTCCTTGAGGAAGCTTTGGTCTGCAAGAAAAACATGGAAACTGCTGGATATTGAAAGGAGCAGTGAAGAGACAAGAAAAAACATTAATAGGAGAAAAGAAAGCTGGTCTAATAACTAGACTACTAATACCCAGGGTATATCATTCAGGGACTGGGTGGCAATTTCTATTGTCAGCTACCCACTTTATTATGTCCTCAGGGCAGTCACTTTGGATCCCAGCATCTGAAGGCCTTGGGCATTTCATGAGCCTTCACACCTCAGTTTCCCGGCTCTAAAGAGTAATGCCACTTTCTCACCTCTCAAGCAACTTGCAGGAATAAATACATCAAGGTTTGTCAGGAGCACAGGCATAGATTGATGCACATCAGCAAATATGCCCAGGCTCTTCTTGTTTGAAAAGTCCACGTGCCATGAGTGCATGTGGGCACTGGGTATGTGGAGCCCAGCAGGGCCTGGGGGGCCATGCAGACACTGGCAGCGTGTTTGGGGGAGCTGGTGCCACGACATGGGAGATTTACACCTTGGCTGCCTCCACAGTAATGTCCTTGTGCACACAAGTCCTCACTGTATCTGCAATGTTCCCTGCAGGGATGTGCTATTAATTCACATCCCAGCCTCATGTGCAATAATTTTTCCGTGGAAACAAGCCCCAAGACAGACATGAGAGTGGATATGTAAGGCAGGGCAACAATTAAGGCCAACTGGAGCAACAGCATGGTGGGAAAGGAGGGCTGTGTGCCCCTTTTCCACTACCGCTGCAGGACTAGCAAAGACTCCTGTAGTCCCTTCAGTGTTCTCTGCTCCCTGTGCCTGAATATGTCAAGGAATCAAATATTTTGAGAGTAACTTTCATGAGTCATTGTAGACAATGTGGGAAAAGATGGAAGAATTTGGTTTGTCCTGGCTTTTTAATGCAGACCAAGCTGAAGTTCACTGCAGAATTGAGCGATTTGTGCTCGTGGACTTGTACAGCAGTATGAGGTTGGAGGGAGAGAAATGAGGGCCTGTGAGGAGGAGATGCAGAGCCAAAGCAGGCCAGGAGGAATGAGTGTTAGGCAAAATGAGAAAGTAGGCATGCCTGTTGTGAGTGAGTGTGCAGCTGTGGAGAGGGGCATGTGTGAGACAGAAAGTAGATGAGGGACCTGCCAGTGGCAAGTGTGAAGATGAACACCCAGTAGTGACAATGATGTTTGGGGCAATCAATGATGCTTGATGCATGGAGGACGAGATAGATGTCATTATTCTACAAAACCGTACACAAGCAAAAACAAAGCCATCTTTTTTAAATGAAAATGAAAGAGAAATGACAGGTGAAAACCAAAATATTTGTGAGATGATTTAAACAAAGAGAAGTAAATCCAAAGAATATATTTTTTCCCAACCAATATGATGTACGGTATAGTTTACAAGAGAAGAAAGAAAAAAATCAATCTGTGGCAATATCTGATGTGCCTCTCTGTAATAAACTGTTCTGCAATTATATGAACAAGGTGGTGGTGGTGACGAGAGGTAGGGGATTTTTGTGTCTCCAAATGTGCCGGGTTTGTATCATCCTGTCACCAGTTGTTCAATATTGTGATACCGGACAATCTCCAGTGTTTTTCCCAGTAGGTCAGTGAACTTATTTTCTTATCAAGCCTTAAGGCAGGTGCAGACATGAGGAAGGCATTTGCCTTTGTTTTTCTCCTTCAGCCCAGCCCAGCAGCTCCTTAGTATGCGTGGCCAGTGATTCAACCACACAACTTTCCTCCTCCCAGTATTTTCTTTATAAGGATTGTGGTGAAAAGCACAATGGGGAGAAGTTTCATCTCTCCCTGTAAATATGAATTAGAGAAGTGTCTGATACCTGTTATAAAAGATGGCATTTTAATTACCACCTGTACTGCAGCAGGCACACTCACACATCTGCATCTACACACAGAAACACACTCAACACCCCCCGCTGCACCTCTCCCCCCTCCCCAGGATGAGGAAGGTCTCCTTCCTCCTCCAATCCCTTCTTTGCCTTTATACAACCTGGGGAACACGGGCTGATTGGAAAGGTCTCTTTCCTTGATAACAACAATTCAATGCGCCTTGACATTTTAATAGCCTGCCGTCCTAGTGAACACAATCGAGCTGAGCAGTGAAGCAAAAATCATTAGGTAAGCAAGATAATCTAAACGAAAAATCAACCTCAACTGGTTCCCACATCTGGGGCACATCTGGGCAGAGCCTACCCTTTCCTGCCTGCTTCTGAACAGGAATCCTCTCCTGGGAAGTCTGTCAGGGGAAAGAGGGGCATCCACGGATTTATTGCCGGGGGAAATCCACCCCCTCCTGCACCCCTACCCCTCCCACCTGCAGACCCCTTCCCTGTGCTCAAACCCCCCCTTCCGTAGGAGTGAGATGCTGACTTTGCAGGCCATTCGCTTTATGAATATGACCCTCAAAGGGAAGAAACCCTCTCACAAGCCCAGAACTATGTTATCATCGTTATTAAGGAGCTTAAAAAGGAGCTGGGAAGAGGAGACACCGGTGGAATTGCAGCCTGATTGTGATTGATGTGTTCCTATTAGCTCCTCACTGTTATCTCTCTGGATGGCAAGAACAGCCAGTGGCTTGTAACACAACAGATTACCTGAGTTTTCAGCCCTAGACGGATGTTTAAATAAAATATAGTCCCTTTTAGCGAGAAGCTCATTTTCTCTCTGAGGCTCCCAGACTATTTCATGTCAGCTGTGATTCGCTGTGACTCTCCTCAGTAAACATGTCTTATCATTAATAATTCTTTACAAGCACAATTTCATGGAGGCTTTTTGTATGCACGTGTGGGGGGAGGAGGGGGCGTGCATGCGCAAATGTTGGTCTCAGCCTCATCTCGATACAGTTTGGGAACCCAAGGTGCTTCTCTTCAGAATTTCACCTGCCTTGCCAAAAATGATTGATTACCCTTAGCAGACTGGGTGTCCAGCTATACCCAACAAATGACTTTGGCCCCTAACAACAGGCCTTGGCCAGATAGAAATCAATATTTCACCATTAAAATCTATCAAAGAAGAGTTAAGGCACCATCTGTCCCTGCCGCCTTTCCATGGTGTGTGAACATTAAATCCGACACTTGTAGTACATGAGTAATCAATATATAGTAGTTCACAGATCATTTGTGGTCCCCTTTTAGCAGTGATGGATGCTTGGAATAGTTGTGATTCATTTTGTCACACCATTAAACAAGATTCTGTCCAGTTCCTTCCTGATTTCATTTAGAGGATCATTCTTCACAGTTCATAAGAGAGAAACGGTTTTACCAATCTGCTTCTATTTCAATAAGTCACTTTATAGAGATTTTGTGTCCTGCAGACTGTAAAAATTCTGGAGAGATAGTACAAACATACCTCTAAAACTATTCACTGCATGACATATGCATAAAGTGTGAAAAACTGAATGTAAATATGTTTACCTCTTTATCTACAAATATTGGTTTTAACCCTTCCCTTGCCAGAGGGGACTTGAGGCAGAAGTGCTTGGAAATACAGCCTTGCCTAGGGCAGATACAGCCAAGTTTGGAAATGGGCTGTAATTAAAAGCATGAATAAAACAACTGCAAACTCAGTGATAGGGCTCTATTCCTGAAATAGAAATGGTGAGTTCTCAATAAAATAAACACCTTTCTTAATTGCTTCTGCTGATATGCACCCACCTTTTTCTGAATTGTTCATTTTATACTGATAATAAATGTATAATTGCAAAGCATTTTTAAGTGGTTCCAAATAAATGGCCTTCTTTTTTTAAATCTTTTTTAACTTTTCTTATAATTGTCATTATTATGCAGACTTCTTCCTTTTTGGAGGAGGCGAGAGAATTACATATTAATGTTCCGTAGATTATTAATCTCGTAAAAGACCTGCTCTTTCAGTCTCCAAATCGTTCAATCAGATCCTCAGACAATGCTATAATTGGGCATCATGATGGGGCTTCTCAGATTTAAACACTTTAGGAATTGGCCCTGTCTGGACTTCCCTTGGCTGCAGTAAGAGATCCAAATAATATATAAGCAGCAGGCTTGGATGCAGAGATAAAATGAGAGAGAGCCCTGAGGATCTCTCAGAAGACATCTTCTAAAACCTGCATTGTGCTGCAATTTTCCTAATTAAAGGACATAAATAGCAGTGATTCATGCAAGTAGCAGTGCTAGCTTGTCCTCCGTGGAGTGCTTGATGCTGTAATTTTTAATCAGGTTGGTCATTTATAACCCATTCATTTTTAGGAATCCCATTTGGCTGCTGGAGTGCACTGACTCACTAAACACAGGGCAGAGGAGGAGGAGGAAGGCAGAAGCCCGTCCTCAGCTGGACAAGGTCCCACCAAAGCTTTCCTGGCAGTAGACTAGACCCCACAGATAATTCAAGTGTTCCTGGAGGGAGAACATATTTGTTAGAGTAGAAACCACCTCAAAGTGTGTGGCTGTGTCCCAACAGTGTTGAGTGGCTCTGGGCAGATGGGAAGGGGTAGGAGGAGAGGGGAAGAGCCCTGTTCTCTTCAGTGAGATGACCAGGAGAAGGAAACATGCTAAGCTGATGAGTTTATGCTCATACTAGTAAAGGAACCAGTACATTAGTGATAAAATGGTACAGATGATTTGTGTCAGTAAGGCTGAGTCACTGGAGCAGAAATCCATAGTGAAGATGGAAGGGCGCAGGAGGGGCCAGGCCTGGCTTTGTCACAGCTCCTGCGTGGCTGGACTCAGGTACATAAAATGGCTCCAGGCAGAAAATATTGCCCTGGCTACACATGGGCTATGTCCCAGGAAAACTGCCCATGGTTCCACACACACTGGAGCAAGGGTGAGCGTGGGGGAGCTGTGCCCAGGAACACGCTGTGCTCTGAGACACGGACCTTGGCTGTGGCTGTACCTTTAACTTCTTCCTTCGTGACTTACTAATTGCATAAAGACAGCTGTGCTCCTGGGAGATAACAAATGCAAAGTATCATTGTTAAAAACAAGCTAGTTAAAAAACTAAGGCGAGAACTTCAGCACAAATCAAATATCCACCTAGATTTCAGTGAAGATATTCTGATTTGCACACATGGAAAGCCCTGTCCCTTATGCTTAGAATTACTGTGTTTCAGAGAAAAGAAATTCCAAAATAATTACTGACTGTTTTCCAGAAAAAAACACATGGAATCACTGTATGGAAGCAGTTCCTAAATTCAGCCATCCGCCTGATGTCCTGGAGCTGGAACTTGCTGAAGGTACTGAGGTCCTCTTGTTACCACTGAGAAATTCCTCAGGTTCAGTGCAGAAGCAAAAGAAAGAAAAGAGATTAAAAAAAAGAAATCGAGTAAGAAATCTGAGTTATTACCAGTAAAGACATTGCATGGGGAAAAGAATCAAAAATGAAAATATGCATCATCTTTACTCCTCAAATATTATGCAGAGTACCCCTCTTTGGCTGAACCTCTAATACGTGTAAACAGATACAGGTATTGATTTTTTTGCTAATAAACTGCATAGCTGTGATTCCCTTATTATAAATCTTTTCTTAAGCACAAAAGTGATCAAAGGGAGGGGGAAGGGGTTGCAGGGTAACAAGACTAATCAGGACTTCACCATCAAAGTAAATACATCCAATTAACAGCTATTAAAGAAGAATTTTATGGCACCGTGCACAGTGAAGGCCATTATATCCAGTGGAATTAATCTTAATTATTTGTACCTGTGTACATACATGCAAAGGAAAGCAACTCACATTAATCTACATTAAACTTAATACACAGTTGGTGTATTATCTTCTGAGTCAAAATTGACTGCTGGTTTCTGCATATGTATCTGTGGTGCTATCTTCAGTACATATGGGATGTCTAAGGGCAGAATTTGCTCCATATAGAACAACCCAGCAGTTAAAATCTTTCCCGTGATTTCTAAAAAGCAAAACAAAACCCAAAAAACCCAAACCTGATATAGCCAGATATTATAATCTCAGAAGTCTTTCTTACAAAAAAAAAAAAAGAGACACACAAAAAAAAAAGCCCAGAAGAGGCTGTACAGATTTATTATCCAGCTTAAGGGGAAACCGAACAAATATAAATCTGCAGCTTTCTGAGGTTTAAATATGGCAATTACTACTCCCAAAATATTGCATTTCATGCACTGTGGACAACGTTGTTAAAACCACCCATGATATTTTGGACTGTGGAGTTTTTTTTCTGGGTTTTTACAGAAGCTGACAGTAAATTATGTTGGTTGTTTGTTCACTGGGTTTGCATTATTTGATAGGGCTGGCTGTGGAGGTCTGTGCTGTGGTAACAATAATGAATGGTGTACTTTTTGCTTTAAAGCCCTGTCTAATGAATATAGACATAGGCAAACAGCTGCTTAGGATTCCAAAATATAACTAACCACAAAGCAGAGCTCCAGCTGGTCTTCCCTCCTACTGCATTGTTCAAGGGCATTTTCCTTATCAAGAAATAGGTTTTGAGTCCTAAGAAGGAAAAAGAGAAGCTGGTATCCATTGTGCCCAGCAAAAGCACTTGAGATGTGGTGGCTATCAAGCACTCAATGGCTTAATAGTCTTATAAATGTTTACACTTAACATTGGTTTTATCCAGGTCATAATATGCAAAATCCTGACTGTGCATAAGTCAGTAGGTCCCAGTTTGATGCTGTGTCTCTGGTCAGGATCCCCAGAGCAAATGTTACCTACTTTAGCAAACACAGATCAGTGCCTTGTCCTGTGTGAAAGTATAAGCACTGCATTTTAGTTATATTTTTATATATGTTATTAGCTTTCAATAGCTATCAGGAGATCAAAATCTCATAGAGCCACTCTAAAAATATTTCTCTTAGGGGTAATCATACCCAGCAGCATTCCAGTCTTTCCATTCCAGCATTTGCAGATGTGTCAAAATATGGATCAAAGTCTTCTTATGCACTTCAGTTATTAACAAGCATTTTGGGTTAACAGTTGTAACTATGAACCTCTGGTAGTAAAACTGGCAGATTCATGAAGATTTAAACAAAAGGCTTGATAATGTCTCATGTTATTTTCACTCCTTCAGCAATGTTTAGGCTGCTCTTGAATGTTTTAGGAGCTGTTACATTTCACTCTATGCTACTTAAAAATTGATGCATGTTTCTCAGCTATTTAACCATTATGGCTGAAGTGATTTCCTTTGCCCAGACTGCTCCTGGGGCTTGCTGCAAGTTACACCTGCACAGGATACTCAGCACTCTTGAACTGCTGTGCAGTCTGGCATTTTAGCATGAAATCAAATTCTTATGTCAATCTTCGTTTCTGCACTGTCAGGGAATATCAAAAGGGGTGGTGTCACTGCATTTGCTTTAATTCAGATGCTTACTGAAGTCTGAAGTGACCATCCTCTCCTCTGCTTGTACAGCAAACCTGAGGCTTTTCCCCCAAGCCCACATCACTGTCCTGTCTTTGCACATTAACCATAAATCCAGAGATTATGTTGCCTTTGGGTTTCTCCATCAGGATGACAATATAAGTACCACAAACCGGAAAGTCTCCCAGCCCAGGGGCATCCAAGCAGCAAGGAAACTAAATGGAGAAGCTCCTGCAAAGGTGGGCAGTACAGGACATTAATGGGGATGAAAGGAGACAAACTTAGAGGAAAAAATGGGAGAGTCACCTGCCAAAGACTGATGTGCTCAGAATGACATCAGTGACTCTTTCTGAGAGGATATTTGAAAATACACCATTTCCCACTGTAAAATGGTAAGATCAGAGCCCTGATGCTCTTCAGGGCAATTTTGCACTGGGATAAGTTTGCAATGCAGGTGGTAGTGAACCTCTAAGAAAAACCAATGAGCTCCATGATGAAATGAATGCTGAAGGCAGAAGTACAAACACCATCATTAGCTACATTCCTGAGGTCTGCAAAGTACGACAGCAATGTCTGTTCATGCAAAAAGTTGTTAGCGAGCCTCAAAACCACCAAGTAAGTGGGTGGGGATGGAGAAAAGATTTGTATACAAAGCTGTGTCTTTGCGAGTAAAAAAAACCCAAACCCCACAAATGGATGTTTCTGAAAATATCTCAATCCTGAAAGATTAGCCTGAGCAGAAGTGTCACTGTAGAAACCATCTGCATATTGAAGAGGTTGCCTAGCAAGGGTTTTTTTCCCTCATTATTATTTTCTACTTAGATTGCTAAGAAAAGATCTCTCAGGAGAAATAACAGTGGGATCTTAAAAATAGTTCTGAATCTGCCATTAAAAATTCAACACAGATATTGTCTAAGCCATCTGTACTCAGGTTGTTTTGAAGTCATCATGTTAAATATGCTGAGATTCTCTGCTGAGCTTGGTTTTAAATCTAGCACCCACTAAAGTATTTCCCTGAATGAGATGGCCAAAGGGCAGCCAGTGCTTGGGGAGCAGCTTATGGCTTTGACGGTATCTGGACATCAGGGCACAGAGAGCAGGCCGCTTCTTCCCAATGGAATAAAACAGGATGAGGAATCACTCTGAAACTTGATGAGGAGATCCACAGGAGTTACCACGAGGACAAGGAATTGCACTCCAGCTAGAAGAGCTGATGCATAGGAGGTACCACGAGAAACCCCAGTAATAAAAATGAAAAGTGAATGAACCAAAACCTGATGTTTTCTACATTTCTCCCCTATGTTGTTACACATATTTCTGTTCCTGCAGTGCTGTGTACAACCACACTTGTTTGATCCCAGGGTCATCACACTCACGAGGAGTGGGATGTAGCACTCTTCTGTGGTACAGATGTTTGTTTATATTTATATTATTTACTGAAACAAATGTTATTTGGATACATTTAGTGAGGATGAATGTGGCAAGCAGACAGCTATGTTACATTATGAATGTCTACATTTGGAGGAAAGTGAGTAAAATATTGACATTGGTTAAGAATTTTCATAATTCATCTTAATGTGGAGAATATAAGTGGAGGTGGGTAAAACCTCAGCCCAAGTGAAACTAGTGGAAAACTACTGGACTCTTTGAAATACCCAGCAGAAGCCATAATTTTAGGTGGATGGCAAACACTGCAAGGATTTATTGTGTCCTAAATTCTCCACCACTACAGTCTCCAAGCACATCTCAAGGAATATGAGTCATTGTTTCTCTTGACCTTCCTCTGGGGACAGCAGAGAAGACGCCACAAAATGGTTTCTTTTGCCACCAGCTGTATTTCAGGGCAGAGGGACTGCAGGTCCCATTTGCTCCTGGGAGAGGAAGGCAAGGTGGAGATGTCTGCACCTGGAAGGGCAGGAATCGTGCCTTCGGTGTCTGTCCATTCCCAGAGGAGTTCTCTTGTCAGGCTGGCACCGTGAACACCCATCCTTGCAATGAGGGAGCCGGGAGGATGCCTGGAAATGAATTCCAGCTTGCTGGAGGTGTGGGGTGGGCAGGCAGTGCCTCTGTCTCCAGCCCTGGTCTCAAGCCACCGCGCACTTTAAAGCCTCGGACCTGTTCAATAACGTCAGCGAGCGCATAAAACCCTTTGTGGTCCCACACGATAATTCAACTTCCATCAGTGCTGCTGATCTTGCCAATGCAACAATACCAGCTACCACATGCCAAAACAATAAAATAGCTGTTTCCATGAGCAGCCCAATGTAATTTGAACTCTTCAGTTCTTTCCAGTTATTTACAAGCATTGTATGTCACAAACAGACCACCTCTTTTGTAATGTTCTTTAGGAAAGCTGTGCATTATATTGGCATAATAGTCTTCTTCAGGGAGAGCATTTTGTTTTAATAAAATGTGTGCCACCATATTTAATCAATCAGATTGATTGACACCAGCACTAGCTGCGTCTCCCAGCAGATGCTGCTGCTACCTCATTCTTATTCCAGTTTCATTTCTCAATCAAATCCATGTGTAAAAAACATAATGTACTGCCAACATAATGTAATAAAACTTCAACTGAAATGCACACCACCACAACTGAAACTGATAAGTCAAAGTATGGGGAAAGTTAACTTTAGCAAAATCATTTTTGACATGAAAATATTAAAGTTTTACAGTTCAGATATGCCTTGGCTAACCCTAACACAAATTCAAAAGTTTCTCGGGTGTTAAAAAAAAAAGAAAAACTATAGAAAGAAATTCTTCTAGAAATTATTGAGCTTTTTGCTGGGTCCCAGCATTTTCTAATCTTTGGAGTTTGCTGGTGTCATTCCAGTTTGATTTAGGCCCCCCAGGTGAGATGAATTATAGCTTTTACCTGGACAGCTCAGGTGCCTGTGTTAGGTGAACACCTGGTAGTGGTGATGCACGGCTCTGTGCCAGAGGCTGAACTGGCAGGTTTGGAAGGCAATGATTCCTACAAGCACAATGGGAAGCCTGACTGGTGGATGTTACACACAGGATAAAACTACTCTCAACTCTTTCTAAGTTCATTCTATACAATCTGCACACCCCACATCACCCACAGGGCATGTGTGGGGCACAGAGCACTTTTCTGGGGAATTTGCCTTTCCTGTACTTAGAGGAGCTGATTTCAGACCACTGGAGCTGAGATCCCTCTTAATACAGGCATGTCCCTCCCATACACCTGAGGAGGTTACACCTCAAATCCCGAGATCAAGCTTCAGCCTCATAGCAGTCCCCAAAGCCAGATGGGGATTAAAGCTAAGCATCTGATTGCTTGACAAATTATATACTAGGTGCGAGTTGTTTCCATGTGTAATTACTGAAGGAGGTATGAAAAGAGCTCCAGAACTGTTTTCTAATGACTTCTCCTTCATTTATTTTATATTTCTCCCAGTGATTATGTGATAGGAAACACATGCCATGAATTCACGTCACCAATTTCCATCCCTCTGTTAAAAGGAGAACAGAGGTTTTAATCTGAAAAGATGCTTGATGCTTCAGAATACCTTTTTTCCTTCACCACTAGTTTTCAAATAAAAAGGTTTCATTAGCTGCAGTCCTGCTGGACAGTGCTTTGGGCTCACACAAAGAAGGAGAGATTGGGAAATTTTAGGCTGCAAGGAAATTGTCACAGCTGAAAGTTTTTCAGCCTCTTCTTTCGACATAATGCACAAATGGTAACTATGTAAATAGAAATAACACTTGAAGAAATGGCAAGGCTCACATATTATCAACCTGTCCTTTTTTACCTCTGGTGAAGTCAAGCAGTGCCAGAGCTGCTGTCCCACCACCACCATCCTCCTCCTCCTGTGTCATCTCAGACAGGAGCCAGGGCTCCCTGCCTGCCAAAGACAGCAAAGACACATGGGCAGCCTGAAACTGACTCCAAGAAAGAGCCCAGGAAATGATTTCCAGCATTTGGAAAAACCTGCTTTGTAGTGCAAAGATCAGCCTATGTAACTCAGTGAAATGAAAATTCAGCAAAATGAAGATTCAGCAGCAGTTTTGTTACCACCTACACATAATATCAGGGGAGGAAATTCTGACAGCAGAGGGCTCTTTAAGCCAACAGGCTGAGGTACAGTAGGATCTGGTAGCTGCCAGCTCAAGCTAAACACATTTGGACTGAAAATAAGCTGAAATTTATTAGTGATGAAAAAAACCTAATCTCTAGGACTTCCTTGCTTTAGAAATCAGTTGGATTCCACAGCGGCTGGAACTGTAGCTGCAGCTGGATTGTACATATAATTCATTTAAATTAGATGCATTTTTTAAAAGAAATAAACTTGTTTAAAATTGCACGTGTTATTATGACAAGCTATAGTAAAACCTAGGCTTATTGTTATCTTGGACTAATTCAGATGCATAAAATAACACACTGCATTGATGAGATAAAAGTGGCTTAAATTCTATAGTCATGGCTTTTTAGCATGCAGTCTGAGGAAGAAACCTGAACTTCTTGAAAGAGCCCAGGCTGCAGACACTTGCCATAAAAACATGTAATGCATTGCCTGCATTATTATTTTTTTTTTTAAGTTTGAAAGTCCTCAAAAGTTCATTCTTTGCTCCCAGCCCATTTCAGGTTTGATACCCTATTGAAAGGTGTCAGCCAGATGTGTTTTTCTTCTGTCAAGAAACACATGCCCTCTCCTTTTGATGGAGCATCCTGTGTTGAAGGGATTTTCCCCATGGACAGGTCGCAACTTGCTGCCTCTGAGATCTCAAGCACTGGCTCTGCAGCATTCAAGTGCCCAGCATTGAAAATCTCATCCCTGTTCATCAGACCCAGATACTTCTGGCAGAAAAACAAAGGAAACTGCCCATTTTGTGAACAAAACACACTGAGGCAGGAGATGTATTGCATATTTGAGGAATGGCAGAGCCAAACAAAGCCAGAGCAGAGCTTTCTTGGAGATGGTACAGTGAAAACAATCCCATATGGAAAAAAAGGAGAAATCTCTCCAAGAAGATTTCCTCAGCACTGCTGCTGAAAGGAGTGCTGTGCCTCCATATCATCCAGCACAGTGGCTCGGGCAGGTTTTTCATGGCATCTCACGTGTGCCTCAAGCAGAATCTGGCTCAGAGTGGCTTCAGGACACAGAACTTGTGGCCAGCTTCCAGGGAGAAATGGCTCTATTAAAACACAGATGAGAAAGAAAATAGCAGCATGATTTTTGCCCCTAAAATATTTCAATTAAATGTCATCCACATCTGTACTAAGATTCCTTCTGGCACAGCCCTAGCAACATCCTTCTAGGTTAAAACGTTCCATGTTATTCCAGATAGTACCAATGGAGCACAATTACATCCCGACCCATTACTGGCATTTTCTGATTAGCAAAACAGCCACTTACCTCAGAATCTGGGCATGTTGTTTTTCTTAAGAGTGGTAATTTGCACTTGAGACCATAAAGCCTTTCTGCCTTTCCCCTCTGTGCCTGAATTGCCCCTCCCAGAAGCTCTTGGAATGAGGCAGAGTTTGCCAATGGGTATGTGGAGGAATTAAAGCCCAGAGGGCAAAGACCAGCAGCTGAAACATAAGTCTCTAGTGCCAGGTGGGATCCTCTGGGGAGCTGGGACATTGGTGTGGGGCTGGCAGGGAGGGAGGCCTGCGTGAGACCCCACATCTGGAGTGGAGCGCAGGGCTGGCCCCTGGAGTGTGAGGCAGGTGAGCTACAGCAGCTGAATGCCCTCCAAGGTGACTGAAACCTGCCCGAGCTCCCCTCCACTCATTCATACAGCACGAGGCTGCCCTGCTGCAGCCTTCCAGAGCAGGAGCTGGACATGGGCCCTGCTCACAGCTCAGAGCCCTCGTTTGCCCCAAAGCACCTTTGGTACCTACAGACCCTCAAAAGAGGGAGTGAGACTCAGCCTCCGTTGCAGGAGGGACGGATGATGCTTGTCTGAGCTGACACCCTGCGGGCTCTGCCACATCCACACAAGGATGTCTGTTTGACTAATACCTTTTCATTAATGTCTCTGTGACCTTTTCTGGTTTTTGTTTAACACACAGTTCAAGGTTGTCAAAGGCCTGATCACTGAAGTGTATTTTTATGTGTACCTTTGGCTCTGAACACTCGGGCCCATGCATTCCAGTCTTCCACCACTGCTACTTTTTGCTTCCTGATCTTTCTATATGCATATTTTTATTAAGTTTCCCTTCTCCCTCACTCCACAACATAAATTGTTGGTATAAGTAAGTGGAACAGTACTCCTCCCTTTCATGAGCATTTCAGCCCTGAAGCAGAGTGTGCTACCATTGGGTCATGTTTTCTAGTGGAAGCAAGGAGATGTGCAGAGGGAGAGTGGATCTGTGCTCCAGATGCCTGCAGTCAAGGTGCGGAGGACACATTTTTCCTGTCTTCTGCTCCCTCTGGCTGCCTTTTCCTGCCATTCCCTAGCACAAGGCTAGGAGTGTTGATTCCTTCTCCCTAAGACCCTGAGAGCTGTAATCGTGTGATTTGACTCTGGATGAGAGAGAGAAAAAAGAATGAGGCACAGAAGTGGGTGACGAGGGCAGAGGAAATGGTGCTACTGCTCCTCTCCCTGTGGCCAGCCAGCACCGTGATTCCCTGGCAGCCCCAGGCGTTCCCAGCCGGGGGCGGTTCCCGTGGCCTGAAATGGTGCTACTGCTCCTCTCCCTGTGGCCAGCCAGCACCGTGATTCCCTGGCAGCCACAGGCGTTCCCAGCACGGGCTGTTCCCGCTGCCTCCGCTGCACGGCTCTGCTACAGGGTTCCTGCCTTCTATTGGGTTTGGCTGCCATCCAAAATTTCCCTCAGGAATGCAACTGGAAGGAGGGAAATGGCAGTTTTTAACACTTCATATTTCAGCCCAAACAGAAGGAAACTTCAGCAGAGCAAAAACACAGGGGTTGAGCACCTCTGTCACCTGAGGGCTGCCTGCTCACAAACACCACCGGCACACCACGATCCCAATGCCAGCGTTGTGAAGGGAAAAGACAGAGGACAGTTGTGTGAGGGGACATGTTTCAAAGCCTGGAAAAAATATTTCATCACACACCCTCCTCTGGTATATGTCAGAGAAGTCCAAAAAAATCTGGACATTAATATTTTGGAAAGTTTTGAAAGCTCAAACTAATACAAATACCCCCAAATTTTGGAAACTTTTCAATTCCTATTCCGCACCCACAGCCTGCCTCAATCTCTAATCCATTTGTTACTGCATAGACATTAAAAGTCCTGTCCTGTTCCTTGGCACAGCGGGGTTTGCAGCAGGATTGCAGTGCCTTACACCCACGCTGTTCACCCAGAATTTGGCTACAGGGTTATTTACAGCCCTTCCCATCAAACGAGGCAGGGGGACACTTGCCAGCTGTGCTGGTGGCTTTTGTGATGAGCAAACTGAATGCTCTGAATGTGGCTGGAAATGTGTAATTCATTGCACATAAAAAAAGAGAACATATCAGATGTGATGCTCCTGTTAAGTTCCCCACTGCTTGGCTCGGGTTTCTCCTCATCTGTGTGAAGAAGCTGCTGCACAGCCCAGGACTATGGAGGAGCTGGAATGGCAGATGTGCTGCAGTGATTCTGTTGGAAAATTGCTGGATTTGAGGCTACTGTTACAAAGACTTTGGCAACTTCAGGATATACGGCCCACCCTAGGAACATCCCACCGAGGAGAAGCTCTTCAGATTTAGGTGCTGATGTTGAAATAAGTTAATGTCATGACAATTTACTTTCCCAAATAACTCAAAGAACAGTTGAGTAGTACCAGGAGAGGTCAGGGATCAGGACATGAGACTGGAGTATCCTCATCTCTGCCCATGCAGATGTGCAGCCATTTTATACTGAAGAATTTTTGCACCAAAGGCTTTGTTTTCTCTCATTCAATGCATCCGTCCTGATGCTTTTCTTGCTTCATCAGCTGTAATGGCTCATCATTCATATTGGCAGCCTGTTTGGGACTTACATATTCCGAAGAACGGAAGTGTAACAGAGCCATGATTTGGGTAAAATTATCTGTGCTACCATGGCAGAAACCAGGAGTTTTCTTTTCTGGGATAGGAGAATATTTTGGCAGAGCAGGGCTCTGTAACAAGTATGAGAACTTCCTTGCTGTGACATTACAATCTCTAGAATAACCAAAGTGATTTGATTTCTTTGCTCCACAAAAGAAACCATATGGACTGGGACTTGATGAGAGCCATTCAAAGGACTGATGTTATCCCAAAATCTGAATAACATTTCCTGGAGAAAGTGAGGCAGAAGGATCAATGCTTAATCAAATTCAGGCTTTCATTTGCTTGGACTAACAGCTAAGGAAACTGGTTTAATTTCTTCTGTGAGAAAAGTGAGATAAATGATGTGTGTATGTGTCTCAGGTAAAATATTTGATCACTTACCTTCTTAGTCATCACTGGTCTTTAATCGCACATTATGTAACATTACACCCAACACAGATTACATCGGGGAGAAAAATCACAACCATGCAGCCTGCAGAAGCTAGAAAGTAATTTGTCTCCAGGAGGAAGGATGCTCTTTTCTGCACGCTCCGTGTACAGCACCATTTATCATCTGGGAGCTTTGCCCAGCGGAACCGTGCTCAGCTAAAGTCACATCAGCCCAACTCTCCTCCTCGAGGCGCCTGGCCCAAGAGCAGCCAGACCCTACAACTTTCCCATGGCAAAGGCTTCTAAAGCAATGCCAAATCAGTCAGCCCAAACAGGTTTATAGGACCTTTGAAACTCTCAGGCTCTGCTGTAGTGAAGCACAGCCTTTTCCAGGCTACCTCTGTGACAATGTCATATTCAGAAACCCGCTGCACTTGCAGATTGAAGACAGATCTATTTGGTAATAACAACAAAAAAAAAAAGCCTCCCAAAGCCAAGCCCCCCAAACAACTTATTTCCTACTGAAGAAACTTTTCTGAGCCTATGAAACCTAAGTACTCTTTGGCATGTTTTCCCAAACACAGCACGCAAAAGTAGTAATATTTTATGTTTCGATTACAGGACATTGTGGGCTGCTGCCATCTGCTAAGAGAGGGACATTCTGCTCCCTGAACATCCTGGTTGTAATTTGCACAATATTTGAGTTTCTGAGAGATACCAGGAGCTCCAATACAGTGTGGATACCCAACAGCACTAACAGCACTTAAAAAATAGGAGAGGTGACTTGAGGGTGACAGTGGATTTTGGCACCTCAGAATTTTTCCCCAGGCAGTAGAAACTATTCCAGCACGCACTAAACATGTAAGAAACTTTCCCCAAAGCACATGCAGCCCCCACGGCAAACTGAAAACATGAAGGAGTGCCTCATGCTATAACATCATCTGCCTTTTCTGGAGTTACAGTTGGGTTCAATTTTCTATTATTGCAGATCTTTGGGGTAGGACTTTTTTGAAACGTTCAGCCTTGGCCCAAATCCTCTCCCGTTGGAAAACAATGAGCCCCCCAACCCCCTCGCTGCTTTAATGGCAGAAGAGCGCAGCCAGCACAGAGCGCTTCGGGAAATTCCTCCCCTGCGCCCGCTCCCGCACAATGGGTCAAATGTTTCATCCCTGCATGAAGCCTGAACAAACAGGCATTGCACAAGGAACCACGGCGGGGAAGCGCAGCCGCCGTGCCAAGGGCAGCCTCTAACGCTGCAGCCCCTCTGCGTTAACCATTAGAGCTCACGGACCAGGATCTTCCCAGGAATGCTCTCCTGGGGAGCCTGTGTGCCCTGAGCTGCCTGTGTGACTGATGCCATGAAGCTCTGGTGGCTGACAGGGCCAGGCTGGCCATGACGTGGTTCATACTTCCATGTCCTCCTACAGATAACCCAGATGGTAATTTCTGACCTTGAGGGCTGTTTGTGCTGTATGGTCAGTTTTGGTTCCCTGCTGGCAAATTTTGATGCAAGTTCATATTTTTGAAAATGGACCCATTTCATTCATTAATGAAAGAAAACGTGCCCATAAATTATGTAGTACCTTCAGAAGGAGAATTTACTGTTGTTTTGAAGTGTCTCACCAAACCGTACCTACCACTCAAAGACAACCCAAACTTGGGGACATTGACCTGCCACACCAGCCACACCCCGGCATTTCTTGACAAACCCTGTCTGACTGACAGCTTGGCTTCACCCAGGCAGCAGAAACAACCTGTGCTGAAAGACCTGCGAAGTTCACCCACATTTTCTTCCTTGGGACTCACAGGTAGGGCTTAAGAATGGAAATGCACAGGCCCACAGTGGGTGGGAACTTCTTCACCTATGGACGTCCTTGCAGAAGGACTAAACATGGGCTCAACAACCTTGATCTTGTGCCTTACCTGGGCTATTTCTGCTGTGGTTCATCAATGCTTTTGCCCTAAATCTCAGGATGTGTTTCTATAGGCCAAAAGGAATAAATAGCTTTTTCTTCTGCATTAGGTAAACAGCACAGTAAATGGGCACTCTCAGTTTACATGATTTGAGGATGTCTCATCATCTTCAGTGCCAAGAGAGCTGAGCATTTCCTATGATCCTTCTGCTGATGGCTACAGCAAAGGCATAAGGCACTGCCTGAGAAGGCAGCCTTGTGCACAGTGTGCTCATTTGAGGGGTAAATAAAGAAGACATCACGGCTGGATGTGCGTTCTCTGCTAGCAATCAATGCACAGCATACACTTTTGATGAGGTTAGATAACAAGCATCACATGGAGAGAGGAGTACCATACACACAGAACCTTCTGAATATATGTCAGCAATAAAATGAGAACTACAAAGGCAAGCAGTAGCTGCCCACTGTAGGATGTCTCATCTAGTTCAAGCTCAGCTGTGCAATACAAGCCCCACTCCGCGTAGTTTGATAAAAAGCCACCCTAAAACAACAACAAACCCCCCATAAACTGCTCTGAAGGATTAGCACAAGGATATATCTTTGTTCATGGAGCCCTTTTTAATCTTGAAAAAGGAATTTCTTACATCAAAAATAGAGAATTCTTTCATGTCTCTGTCAGCTCCGTAGCCCACCTAAAACTGCATTATTACCACTGACAGAAAGACAGGTGTTAACAGCTGGAGAGAAAACAAATGTAGAGTGCTGTGGCAAAATCTGAGGAGAAACAGATGTGTGAGCAATGCTGTCTTTGATATTTATTTTAATAGTGCTTCTCAAATGTGTTCAATATTTATGCAGCCATAGGCTCAGCTTTCACTGGCATACGAGAGCCCGTGCGGTGCATTATTCGCCTCTGCCACCACCTCTTCTTTTCTTTTCCCCCCCTTCCAACCCTCATAAAAAACAGCACCCGCAAATCTCCCAGGAAAAGCTGGCTTATTCCTCCTCCCCTCCCCCAGTATGAAATGGATAGAGTTTTTTAGCAGTGGGAGTTCAGTGTGATTAGTATGCTAATACGGGAGAGAGAAAAGGAAATGGAGATGAGAGATACGGTCCTTTAGAGAAGAAAAGCAGGAACAACTGAAAGGAGGATCTCTGCTAATCAATTAACCTACAATAGACCTAATGCCATAAGTAGCTATTGTGCATAAAGGGACAGAATTCTCGGTGACAGATGGCACTTGGGCTCATGATATTACAGCGTTGCTGCTCGAGAGCTTGTTTACCTCCCGTACAGGGGTAAGCAATAAAGCAATAAAATTGCTTATTTATTTTAAAGAGAGAAGTTGAAATGCTTATTTACCAAATCAATCAAGGTTTACTAAGGCAGAACAGCCACAATCCTCATGGCCCTAAAATGCTGGATACTTCACTGATTTCAAATAGCAATTATCTATTGCAGTTTCTTGAACCCACTCTGACTGCAAAGAGACATTTAGTTTGCAAATTTTGATGAAAATTGTCATTTTTTTAATTGCCTATTTCACCAATTTGAATTTTAAAACAAACGATTAACTAGAAGCTCATTTTTACTTGCCTTGGGCAAGCCCAGAAAAATATTTGTCAAGACCAAAGCCTGTCTGCTTAGCATTTGAGTTGAGAAATGCACAACTGCCTTCAAGTCAACATTAGCTGTGACAGAAGCAAGACTATTATTTAACAGAAGCTGAAAATGTCAAAAACAAGTGGCATTTGGCATTTTGACAAGACGGCGCTGAAAAGAAACTATTTTTTTTCCTCAACACTCAGATAACTGTAAATCAAAAGTGTACAATTACCACTTGGCTCAGAGTACAGCTTTGGTGGGTTTCTTTGAACCAGTGGGGAGAAGGAGAGCAGATGGCTCTCTGTCTTCTGCTTGCAGCCACCTTCAAAGTCCCACCATGGCCCAGACCCTCCATACTTCAAAAAACCCACGTTCTGCTCCCAGGAACTGAGGCAGCATCGTCCAACAACTCGTGTCAGGCCTCAGACACATCAGCGAGATGAAGACATCCCAAAAGTTGAGGATATATGTAAATGCTCCAAGGTATATGTTTTAGGTGTTAACTGTCAGAATAAATTCAGACTTTTTTTTTAAAGTAGATATTGTGCCTAGGCATTAATAAGCTTTTTTTGCATTAGAAATCATAACAAAGGGTCAGCTGAATTAATTAAAAATAGTATTGTGTTGCAGAGAAGCCTGATACTGAAGAAGTGCAGGAAAATTAATATTTAAACCACTTCTCACAGCGAGAGTAAGTTGGAAGTTATGGTTTTAATCAATGACAAGATGCGACAGTGCTCATGATAAACAATATTGTTAACCATCTCAGGGAAACAATGCAATGGTGGCAAGATACTGCCTTCAAGAACTTTAGATACCAGAATGAACAGGCCTTAATAATTTAAGAGAGGCCAAAGTGATGAACATATGTTCATCCTCATTGCACGCACCGGATACTACACACCATTTATCTGGACTCGAGAAGAACAATTTTCCTAGCAAGGTTTCCTACCCATGAAGTCCCTTTAACATCAGTCAGGATTAGGTAGGGTATCAAATCTATAAAGATCTGTCTATACAAGTGTCACTCGCCTGCTTCCATCCTTCCTCAGTGAAATCTCATTGTGCACCTCACAGCAGCTGTGCAAGAGAGACATCAGGAGCATGCTGCACGGACTCCATCCTAGGTCCCATCCCTTAATCTGCTCTGTAGCAGCTCCATGACCGACCTCACCATATCCCTCTGGACTTCATTAGTTACTGTGACCTTGGAAATCACAAACTCTCAGGGTCTGACAGTTCACCAAAGCCTAGTATTCCACAAAAAGCTGACCCAGATGATGCCAGAAAGCACATACTGTCCCCATAGCTTTGAAACTTCCTTGAAAGTTTGGGGGGTTCTGGTACAAACTGGGTCCCTCTGCTGTTGCAGAGCACCTCTGGTGTCCTGCTCCTAAGACCAGTGGAAGGCAGGAGGAGGGAACACCACAGACAAGAGGCACTCAGCTGGCATTGATGGGGGAACCCCTCCAACTTCAGCTAATCTTATTTTATTGCCTGGGAACAGATTAAGGGACCACATTTGTCAAGCCACAGGTTGTGGGAGCAATACAGCCACCCTCATTTACCTGTGAGCTGACTCAGAGCAGTGAAACCCAGTGGGTTTCACATCCCAAAACACACTGCAAATCCAGGGACTTGGGGTGCAAAAACGCACCCAGAATGGTTGGGTCTGAAAAAACAACTCTTCCCCACACCTTCAAGTATATTCCCACCAAGACTAAGGGTTGAATGCAAAAGCAACCTGTCATACCTCTGTCTTTTGGTACTTAGAGGTGATTCTCCTTTGTAAATTTACATTTTAAAAAAATCAAAAAGCCCGTGTGTGTACCATACAAATACCACTGGTATTTGTCTTTGGGCTGGGCATTTTGACCTGACATCTAAACTGAATTCCCTTTTGTATCCAGCCAGCTTATCAAGTGACCCCCCCCATCTTGCTGCTCTTCACTGTCCCAAAGTTCATCCCCTGGATGAGCACAATGATCAAAGTCTGCAGAACTAACCCGGAAAAAAAACCATTTCCAAGAATAGGTACATACCTTCCTTTCTACCAGCTTCATTATTTCTAAACACTGCATCTCTACACTTATTACCTACATAATACTACATATCTAACACTTCTTATACCACCTATCCCCACAGTGGACACATCACCTCATTGATTCATGTCCTTGGACCATCAGTCTTCAGAATCTTTCAATTCATCTTCCTCAAGCCACTACTCCAGCACCATTTTTGCTTGACACACTGATCTGTGGAAACTGGCTGGTAAGAGGAGCCTGAAACCACACAAAGCAGTATTATTTCTTTCTCCCCAGTTTAATCAGAGCAGGCACAGGTCCAACACAAAGCCTCAGCTGAATTTCCTACAAGCAAAATACTGGACCAAAAAAAAAAAAAGGTGGGATCGTGGCAAGCATTTATGACAACAAACTCATCACTGGCCAACATTTTGTATTTGCATCATTATTAATCTGCTCTGCCAGATCTGATTCTCCTGAAGAGCTGATATCCCATATGAAAAGCACACATTGCAAATCACAGAGGATGATGACAGTTTTCATCAGTGCTGAAAGACAGGAGGGAAAGGCAGAATCTGCAGTGTGCTGCTCTTACGTGTTGCACAATGTAGGAATTTTTTTGACCTGTATCAGATGAGAAAAGAACTAAGGTCTAAACAATTTGATCCCTTTAAAACACAGTGGGCCAAATTCCCGACCAGCACGAAATGCTGCACATCCACTGAAATCGATGGAGTTTTGCCAGTCCGGCTGAGAACTTGGCTTTGCATGTCAGTTCATTCAGCAATGATTGCACTTGACGTGCAGCTCAGAACAAGCATTTGTTTTCAAAAAGAAACAGTGGAGTCTTTCAGGGCTAACCCAGCCTAATCATAGTCCTGGCTCCAAGAACGGGATTAACAGTCCTTAGCTCAGGCTGCTATTTGTGCAAAGGAAGAGTAAGGAGGAGGAAGAAAGCATATTCTTCCCTCTTTGGCACACTGATGCCATGTCCCACTACTCAAGACAAGAAATGATGGTGTGCAGAGCAGGGCAACTTTGCTCTTCGTTGGAACCTGTAATTAACACTTAATGTCTTTATAGGCACTGGGCATCCTTTCACCCTACCTGAACACCATGGAGTCACACACTTTACTTCAACATTGTGAACCAGTGCCCTGGGCCAGACCAGCAGTTTCTCACAGAGTTCAAATGGAATGTGTCAATCTCAGCAAGAAGTTGCTAAAGCCATACTTCCATGCAAATTCTCTGGTGGCATAGCTAGGCTTACCCCAGGCATCCCTAGTCACAGAGGAAACAGCTGGCACAGCTGGGATAGAGAAAAACAGATGAGCCAAAACATATTCTGGTGATCATGGCCAATGAGGAGAACAGCTGAGTCCAGAACAAGTCAATACAAATACATCTGTAAGACTCCCCTTACCCTTGTTTTGAAACCCAGGGTACAATCAGAACGATCACTTACTGTCCTTCTCTTTCTTGCAACATTATGGAAAATGCTGGATGCTCTCCTTGCATAATTTCTATATGGTAAATTAAGGTGCAACCCTGTTCCTCACGGCTCTCTTTTTAATGCAAACGTTTTTTCCCAATAATTGTGTGAAAGAAATCTTGCTTTGAGGTTTGATTACCAAAAACTATTAAATATTTAAATGTTGGTTACAAGATGTACACTGAACTAATCAGAGAACAGAAATAGCAAAACTACGTCGTGAATTCAGACAGCGATATATTTATAAATACAGATTTTTTCTTTCAGTAACTAATTTGCCATATTTGCTTCAAAGGCACAATTTCAGAATTTCTACCAACAAAGTCATAAAAGACAGACCTTGTGGCTACACCCGTGGACCTTGCCACTGCAAATGCTCTGCAAGGTGTGCACATATCTCTGCAGAACTACAGTACAACAGGTCACCTCCTGCACGGGTATTTGACATAGACAAGGCAGAACTGCTGCCTGTACATAAAGTGAATCCTATGAACCTCAGTTTGGAAATGCTGCAGGTTGTGCATCTGACACAGATGTACAGGGCACACTGGACACAGAGCTCTCAACCAGTTTGGCCTGAAGAACATTAGTAGCTGTCTGTTCACTTTATATTCCTTTTTGTTCCTATACATTGCCTCCTACCTGCTACAGTGCTGGGCAGGCTAAAAAAGCGTGGATGTGCAACAGGAGCTACTGAACTTCTGTGCTTCAGAACCAAAGAACAAGAATGGAAAACGTCAAGAAAATGCCAAACTACATTTCAACCTGGATTTCAGCTCCGATCAGATCAAGAAACAACCCCTACTTCTTTCCCAGCACGGCTTTTAAACATTCAAAGCACAAACTCCCAGTACGCTGCCTGAAAAGCCCAGGCATAAAGTTTATCCTTTAATTTGAGGCTTTGTCATTTGGCTGGGGGAGAGGTAATCAGGACAAGGCTCTGGACCATGCTGCTCAAAACATGACAACAGACACACCAAAAATTCAAGCTGGCTGCCTGAAGCAATTAAAGGAGTGTTTACTATTCCATGACAGTTAACATGTTGGACTGACCTTTCATTTACTGTTTAGTGCTGAACATTAAGCTGCAAAATTACTCATGCTTTGCATTTAGTACTGGCATCAGAACTAACAGCATTAGATAGCTATTCCCAGAGTGAGGCATGCATTCCCTCTGCCCAGCTGTGCACCTACTTTCACAAGCACTGATCTGCTATTTGACATCACTTCCACAGGTTCTGTTCACCCACTGCCATCAAGAATTATTGGTAACACTGCTCCAAAACGTAAGAAGCATATGCAAAACGTCCAGGGTGATGCAGGTGGTGGAATTATGTTCCTTCCTTATGTACCAGGAAAGAAAAAAAGGGAGGACTGGTGTATGCCCACAGGTCCCTGTGGCAGCTCCCAGCCAGATGGCAGCAGGGAAGTACAGAAGCTGTGGAGGAAAAGTTTCTTTGTTTACTCTCCTCCTAGCTGCCTACAGCAGCCGTGTTATAATGAGAGGCACAGGGTGCATTTTTCAAGAGCCTGACAGCTCAGCAGTTGGAATATTCCCTCAAACGCCCAGTAACTTTTCATTTGACACCCTCAGGCAGGAAGGACGTGGAATTTTCATTCTCCCAGGCTACAGATGGAAGGGAGAGGTTAAGTTTCCAGCAAAACACCTTTGCTCTTGTGCTTTTGGCTAATCTTAGTGCTTACTACCAAAAATTATGGTTATCTCTCTCCCTGGCTGTAATCTGCCTGGTCAGACACATGGCATGCCCAGGATGCTGCATTTTGATAGCAGAGTTAGGAATTTTGGGTCACAGGTTGCCAACACAAACAGGGGCTTTTTCTACTCGCCCCCTGCACTCCTTCCAGCTTTCAGTTGTGGTGCTGTCCTGCTGTGGGACTGCATCCCAAACCCCCATGCACCTCTCTTCCCACCCTGTCTTCACCTCTGCCTGGACACTTTTCCATTACACATTTCCAAACCTCTATTTGTCACATCCTTTTTGAGACAGTGATGGGCACGATGAATGGAGTCTGTGAATGGCAGAATAACATTCAGTTCATATCCAGACCAGAACATTAATAAATACAAATATATTATGAATTTTCCTGCCATTTGTGTTTTGGGTTTTTTTTAATATTCATAGCAGCTATTTGTATCTAAATCTCTATTTTCTGCATTGTGAGTGAAGTTATCAAAGTATTCAAAAGGGCAGATTTTCCAAGGCTGCTCAGCATGGTAATTAAGATAGAATCACAGCTGATTTGATCTTCTCTGCTTCTTTTTCACTATTTTTATACAGATACGCAACCAATATGCCAGCTAAATGGTCAGAATTATTATGAGATGGCTGATAGAAGGCACCTCAGTGTATTTTAAATATCAATATAATTTCTTAAAGAAAGAAGAAACCTATCAATCAAGGTTGTAATTGTGTTTAATGCACATTTTGCTTTTAACAGCAATTTGCCAGTTTAAACAGCATAGAGCTTACAAGGGTTAATTGGTGAAGAGGTTATAGTGCTTTTAAAGTTGTATCTAAAATATACCTTATTCATTCTTTATTGAACAACGTTTTTAAGACAGTCTAAGTTACAGCTACGTGCTATACGGTAGCAGCATGTCCACACCACTAAAGTTAGTGTCAGCATTCTCATCATGAACCTTTCCCAGCGTTTGAACACATCAGCCCTAAAATCACAGCACAGTTTGAAACAACAGGACACCCACGATGTGATCCTGTACTGATGTTAGTCAAGTAAGAATAAAAACAGTAAGACACATATAATAAAGGACTCCACCCAAATTTATTTTGGATGATTGCTGCCTTTGTACAACATGCTCAAAATTTCCAAAATGAAATTTAAAAGTCAGCGGACAGCACAGTCTAACCAGGTTTAGCTGAATCTGAGTGCAAAGTGCTGTAGAGTGGGTGCCACAGAGGCACAACAACCACTTCCCACATACTGCACATTTCAACACACAAGGCTGCTTCTGTGCAAGTATCGAGACTGGCAGGTAACAGCAGCTCTACCACCATGGGAATAACAAAAACAACTCATCTTCAGTTGTGCACACTCATTGGTCACGATGAAACTACACTGTTTACCAAGTCAGCACACTGGCTACTGAGGTACCATGTTACCCCCTACAGTTAGGATATGAAACATCTGAATTTTTAGGCCACTCATGCCCTGATAACTCAAGAGGGACTTCTCACGCTGTCCACCAAGCTGAAGCCATTTGTTGAAGTAAAGAAGGTGGATGAGGTGAAATACTGTAAGAGAGAGATCCAACTTCTTCAGAGAATTGCTAGACCCTGCCTAAAGGAACTCACCTTCGTTCATGCCCAGCTTGATTTTTTTAATAAAATGCTTCTTATTGCTAAATGATTTGATTAAGAGAGAATCTCTAGTCAGGAATCTACTTAGAGATGATCTGCCTCTGCTTAAAGCAAAGTGCCTCTGTAGGTGCTTTTCTGAAGCATCACCCTGGGACAGTGTGCTGCAGGTGATGAGAATTTGCAGAGCTGCAGAACCAAACTCTTCATATATCACTTGCTTATTTATTATTTTTACAATTCCCCATTCAAGAAATTTTCCTTTTGTGACCACGTCTTTTGTTACAATGCTTTTGGAAGTGCTCATTCCACACTTTTCAGACTTGGAGGTAAGCAGGTAAGACTGAATAAGTTGCCTAGCTCAAGCTTCATGTACAATGCATTCACACATTTATTAATAAAAACTTGTCTAAACATCTACTTATTCTTTGGACCAGCTCCAGCCTCCCTAGGTGACTGTAACATGTCTTATAAACCTTTCATGGAAGACTTAAAAAATAGTACTTAAAGAAAAAAAAGGAAAACAAATACATTTAAACATCATCAACAAAGACAGAAGGGGAAAACAAAGTGGAGACATCCCATGCCAAACTCACTGCAGGCACAGGTTAGCAGTGTCCTCTTGAAATCTGCTTTCTGCCTTCTTGCACTTCTTCTAGCTCATGGTCTTAAAAGGGAGCTGCAAAGCCAAGAGAAAATTCCATGTATGCCCCCAAATATGGGTCACACATTAAAAACCTTCTTAAGAAGGGAACTGATCAGCACACAGCCCATTTCAGCTCACTGTCCTACCAGGCCGTCTGTGCACAGGCACCTGTCAAACAGGGGTAACAGCATTTCTCTACCTCAGAAAACTGCTACAAGAACAAATACATTTATGGTTGCCTGGACACAGTAACAGCAACGAGGGCTCCACCGTAGTACCTAGAATACATCCATGCTGAACCCTGCCAACAGAGCAGGGGGTGGACAAGGACCACCCAGAGTAACATTGGTAATGGAGGGGTTTATGACACTATATGGTAGTGGCTGATTTCCTTCAGCAGAATTAAATTTTGCAATAAAAACTCCCTAAGTTGCTTTTCCTATCAACAGAAATCAGCTTAAAGGATTGTACAAGAATGACCTGAACTGTATCCTGTTTTGCACACAAGCAGTTTCAGAATCTGTCCATGGTTCACATAAATTAAAAAACAAACATATATGCTGGGAGTACCAAGGGAAAAATAGCAAATAGTTTCCAGATTCAGTTTCCATTTCTGTTATACTTCCACTACAGACAATGAAATACTATGGCAATAACCCATGGAACCTGCATTGAGTTTCCTCACCTGTACTGTGAGTCAGAAGAATGATATACTGTGTTAATAGGCATAAATCAGTTACTTATTGCATCAAAGTTCACCTGTAATCCATAAATTTCATACAGATATTATGGGCTATCATCATGGAAAGAGATCTTCATTGCTAAATGTGAATCCCCCCTGTCTTTCACCAGCTGTTAAACAAATTCCTCAAAACTTCCAAGATAAAGTGAAGCAAAAAGTTTCAGCTACAGAAACATAGTGCAAAGGTTCAGTTTGGCACTGCAACATGACAGACTGACAGGAATTCATGGTAAACTGTTTAGATTTGGAAAAAAGAATCCTATAATTGAACCAATATTGTCAAATGTATTGCATACTATTGTAACTTCACAGTAATCAAAATCAGACATCAAGGTTTCTATTAGAAGCAGCAATCACAGATTGCAGTAAAGTATATCACTCAAGGGAAAAAATTGCATTTTGGCAATTTCATAATCAAGTGTTCCTTATGCTCCTCCAACAGTCATTCGTCAGACATTTTCCTGTTTAAAAGGTGCATATTGTTTCCTCTCAGTCCTCGTGAGACTTCTCTGCAATGACTTTGCATTCATACTGAAAAACAGAAGTTGACAAAATAATATTAATTTACATAACTAGTAAAAAGGACCTAAGAAAGTGATTTTTCTACAAAACGGGTGATAAAATAGCACTTGTTAAACTCCACCCAGAGAAGTCTGATCTCCGTAAGTTCTGTGCACATACTGGTGGCTGCAATTTCTGTCCCCTGAGCAGGTCAGACTTTGGGGATGGCCTGATTTCCCACTATACACAGGAGCTCTTACTTAGCTCATGGTCCTAAAAGTATGCAACAGAGTGTACAGAGGAAAACATGGGTGTGCTCTGAGTAACAGTATAATCAGCTCACTAAGTACATCAGCAAGCAATGATTGCTGATTTCTACCTCACTGCACACCCTTGAGCCAAATAGCTGGCTGGTACACAGCTGGCTGGAGGAAGAAATGATAAGTACACTTGAACTTTTACTGGAAGGCAATCAACCCTCCTCTCCCTCCAAACTCACCATTGCCAGCTGCCTGCCAATATTGCCCATTGTTATTCCACCAGCAAAAAATATACATGGCAACCAGGAACGAACATAGAGGAAGTCTGGAGAGGTGTATCTGGAAAAGAATGCACATTTTTGAGCTCAGCATTGTGCAATACAGAGAGTCCTCCAATCACAAGACAAATTCACAATTATTAGGACATTTCAACTCAAAAATATATGTTACAGAAATTTAATTTCTTGCAGCAAACAACAAAGGAGGGTTCTTATTGATTATAGCTGCATTTGTTCAACCAAACAAAGCCTGTTACATTGTTGGCAAAGTAGCAATTTTATTTCAATTAGCATTTCCAACTAGATTTCTCACTTACACACACATAAGAGCTTTCATGAACAGTCCAATTTATGCTGTGCTCAAAATTAGGTGCTGACAGCTTTGAAAGTCATGTCAAATCATACCCCTTCAGTTATTCTCATTTAATGTTAACAGCTTCAGAACATTATCATTTCACTTTAGGGGAGCAAATACTTACTGATAAACTCCATTGTATACCAGAAGCTGTGACACCAATGTGGCCAGGAAAGCAATTCCTACTCCAAGACCAAAGCCGCTTCGTGACCTGTCAAAGGTCCACCACAGCCCAATGGACAGGGCTGCCAAAGTGAGAGACAGCTGGATATTGTTGGCAAAATCCACCTTCTGTGTTGGTTGTTAAGGACAAGCTTGGAAATACCATGTACAAGTATACAGCAATTTTTGTCATCCTGTTTATATTTAGGCACAACAGAAAAAAATACCATTAAGAAAAGTACAGTGCAACCTGTATCAGCTCTCACACAGCTATCAGACGTGAGGAAATAAGCCTTCTAATTGTCAGAATTTCAGGAAACTAAAAACTTACGACGCTTCTTCAAATTTTAGGGTCTTTGCTCTGTACTAGAGTGAAGAGCCTCTTCACCTACCAAACAATGAAGCATTTTATACAGACACACAATGCACATGTTACATCTCATCCTCACCTTTATTACACTCAATATGAAATCTTACATCTAGCATTAGACTTCTTCAACTGACAGGGATTTACCAAAAAAAGGTATTTATCACTCTTAATCGCAATTTTGTTTAAATTACATGATGCTTTACATTCAGCTCAATGCTAACATGTTAATGTTTTTTATAAATCAAAATGAAAATATTACTGGAAAGTGTTCGTGTAAATCGACATTGAAAGTCAGTTTTGTCAACTTGTGAAAGAATTGTGAAGTCACTTCAGATATCTTTGTGTGTTTTACATCCTTCAAAATGTTTTGAAAACACTAACTCATTCTCATTGCTCCTGTCCAAAACAGGTAATTAAAAAGAGGCCTGTCATGTTTCATAGGCCTGAAAAAAAATTTATGAAATGACAATATAGAAACCACTGTTCTATTTTCTCACAAAAATCTGGAGAGAGACCTAGCAGAAATGAGAAACAAGCTTGACGAGTTGAAATAAATAATTACAGGATAAAAATCAATAGCTTCAGAGAAAGTGTCAAAGAAGATCAGAACCCTCACCAAATCTGGCAATGTGCAGAACTGGCAGTAGCTGAAGAGACAGCAGTCTGGAGAGCTGTCAAGCAGGAAATACAGACAGTACATTACTGATGTCCTGGAATATGGGGAACAGCTGTTAGAGAACTGAAGAAAATTTGCTGTAAATAATCAGACCCGTACAAAGAGGAGCTATCAATTCTTATTTCTTAAAAGCCCCAAAGTTGCCACGGGCTCACCCAAGAGGTACAGGCCAGGTCAGTGAGAACCACAGCAGCAGACCAGTGCATCTTTGGCAAGGAGAGTGAGGTTTGTGAGGGACAGTGGGAGTGACTTGGAACGTTGGCAGCTCCAGCTCATCAGGCCATACTGGATAGCAGAGGGTGGGGAAAAAACTACACAACAACAAAACTCAGCAGTGGCCTCAGTGAGAATTCAGCCAGCTCTCCCACCTTTCACTGAATGTGCCCTCTCTTCCTGGGAATGAGGAGATTCAGTAGCACATGAACAGAACTTTTAGCACCATTTTTGTGAACTGTGTTGGAGCTGACCCTGATGAAGACGTGAGTCACAGAGATGATCAACTTTCTTCATGAGACTCCAATTTTCACAAGCAGACCCTGGTTTCAGCTGACAGAGGAGGCACTACACATATCTACAGAAAACCTCAGGACACACAGCACTGCCAGCAAAGTGCACCACGAGAAAAGCACTCTGGCACCCAGGGTACTCTCTTGGCATGAAGGATGGCATCCTTTGCAGAAGGGAGTAGCAACACTTCCTGGCACTGTATATTCCTGGGTATTCCTGGTCCTGAGTTTTTCCCACTCTCTGCAAAGTGCATGTGCTTCACTTATGACTCAAGACAGGGCCTCAACCTCTTACTACAGCATTAAAAAGACATCAGCTTGGAACGTCCTAAAGCACTTTTCTGTAATACCTAGCACATGAGTATCTTCCCACACTTACTTTAATTATTCAAAGAACATAAAGACTCTAAGTAAGATAAAGCCCAATATCGAGACATTTCTAATTAAACTATTTTTCAGAACAAAAAGATGTGAGACTCATCACTTCCAATACTGCTACAAGCTTGACACTAACACATATTCTGCATTTCCCTTGCAAGAATGTGCATGTTACACCTTTAACAACAATTCACCATGACTGACCATGTGAGTTTTTTTAAGTGGAAGCCCAATTGTTCCCACCAATGTGATTCGAATATAGGATACAGCACTGGCATGATTTATTCCCACAAAGACTGCTACACATCGCATTACACTGGACCATTCTCTCTTGAACTTATGTGGCTCTCCCAGATGTCTGTCCATGCAGGGGTACAATAACCCAATCACAGCTGTGGAGACAGGAAAGAAAAAAGGTCCTGAAGTTAAAGCACTGGCAACATTTTACTAGAATAAAGACCATCTAGACTTTGACAATTACAGTCACTACTAAAACAGATCTTTTAAGGACAAACAGCACAAAAACACACACTGTAAAAGAAGAGGAATTTCAAAGAATTTCATTATTTTAAAAAGCCCTGTAAGCTTCAGCAGCATCTTCAACCACTGCAGCAGAAGTAGCAATACAGAGACAATTTGAACCAGGGGCAGAGGATGACAGAGCTCTCTCCCACACCAAAATCTGAACTGTAGTTCAGAAAGAGCACCAGTAGCTTGCAGGTTGGCACTTCCAAAAATCCCACACATCAAACATGTTTAAAATAGCTGCAAAACCAATACACCACAGTACTGGTGTGGTTTATAACATCAGTATTTTGTGTTTTCTTTTGTTCTTGTTACAAGCAGGCTTTGTTTGGATAATGCTTTGCTCTTCAATGCTACTATCAAGCTCACCCAGAAGAGAGAAAGCCAAGAGCCTATGGTAGCTGCTGAATACAGGAATCCCAGCCTGAGGGAATTGTGATGCTCTTTCAATATTTCTTCACAAATGTGCCCTCTACTGCAACTGCAGCTAAAAAGACTTTTACCAACCCCACTAAGGAATAATAATGGTGCTTTAATGCTAGACTGTAGTGGTGTGAGCACAGCAGAGCCTGAGCCATTGGTACAGTTTCCAGTGCCTTCAGTCTAGCACACTGCTGGAGGTAGCACTGCAAATGCTCTTTATTCTGCCACAGAGGAAACTGATCTCCAGGATTTGGGAAAATAAATCATCAGTAAAGTTGGAGCGGGAAAAAAACCTCCCTGAGCAATTTTCTTGCCAAAGGCCTTGGGCCAAAACTCATGACTAATAATGGTGATGGATGAAAGGACTTCTCTGAATGCAGCCTCGATCACCACTGATTATAAATATGCAAAATACTTTTATTCTGTTCATAATAATAAACCATACTGCAAAGAAATGTTCACGTCAATTCCAGGAAGGCTGTGCACGTACAAATGGTAAGAAAATGGGTGAATTATCAGCATTTACCACAGAGGTTCCCTGTATGTATGCTAGAAGATAAGGAAAGAAAATGGAGAAGACTGAAAATGAAAATAAAAGACCTTGAACACCTCAACAGGGGTGACTCCTGCTGGTAAAAGCCAATTAAGGCCATAGTATCTTTAAATCAGGTAGCTTAAAATCAGCTACCATAATCAAATCCACTTTATAAGCCATATCCAGTCTTTCCATCAAAACCACCAACCCATCAGACCCAGAAAGGTCCACAAGTTTCTTGTGAGAGGATGGCAAGATGTAACCTTCCTGAGTGCCCACTGGCAGCTGCAGTGTTCTCAGGTGACCCAAGAGAGCACAAGGTGCAGCCTGATGCAAACAGCCAATGGTGCAAACGTTGCAGTGAACACTGCAAACCTCGTGCACTGCTGCTGCGGCAAGCTGGGGTTCATTGTAACCCCCACTAATCCATATACAAAAGATCAAACCTTTACCAGGCTTATTTGTCAAGACAATCAGTTTAACCAGTTTAAAGCATAAAAGAAAAATGCAGGAAATAAACCAAAAACTAATCAAGAATCTTGGCAAGAAGAAGAGGACTAAGATAACTAGCAGATAAAAGCAGGTGTGTAAGTGCCACCATAACACTGGAGAATACAACATTCAGGGATCTGTCTGGAAGGTTTCCTTTCAAATCAGGCTCCTCTACGACATCTGAGGTGTACTATTTCAAGAAGGTATCAAAAAAAACCCCAATTAGACTACTAGGAAAAAAACAGGCTTAAATATTATCATTAGTAAAACAGTGATGCCATGTCAAAAACAATTTTATTGACTCATATTAATACTCAGAATTGTGAGCTTCTCAACCTGATTAAAACTTGCCTCTAGGAATATACCACCTGTATTCACCACAGCAGAATCCACCAGTACTGGCTGCAAAGAATATTCCCTTAGTAAAGCATGAAACTGACCCAAAGCACCAGTGAATTTCAGAGCCAGGTAGAAAGTCAAATTCCATCATGCCTGTAACCTGGAATATCCCCTGATACTTCCAAGGAGAGGAGAAGTTCTTACCACCTACAGCAGACAACTCACTTAAACTGGCTAAACACAGAGAAGGCTCAACTCCCTATGTGGTCATAGGAGAAATGGAGCATGTTCACACCATCTGAAATACACAACTGCACGGAGGTGTTCTGTTCTGCACCGTGCCCCTACAGCTGCCAACTGCAAGCCTCAGCTCCCAGAGACACAGTCAGGGCTCCCAGCTTCGCAGGGCTAAGGCTGTACCTCAGACTGGAAGGAGGAACAAAGAGAAAGCTGAACCACAACAGAGAACATTTCTCAGGGTGGTGTGCTGTGCTCAAACAAGGCACTGTGTGCTGCACAGTCTGACACCACCAGGGTATTTTCAAGGGCTGTCTGGGAGCACACTCCTGTAACCCAACTCCAGGTCAGCAGCAGCATCACCTCCTCACATTGTTAAACTCTAACCCAGCAGAAAAAAAACAAAGGTTATGCTCTACTAACAACATTACAGTAAGAGAAGTCAGCAGAAGAACAATTTCTGGACACATTCATATTTGTGTATACATGGGGAGATCAGAAGGGTATCAACAGCTCAACAAGGACAGTGATGCTGAAAGGGAATTTATCTTCCCCACCTCTCACAGAGTTTTTTGTAACTACCTAACTACCTCTGCACACCAGGCATACACACGTGACTGAACTTACCTGATGCTGTGCCACAGCAAGGTGGCACCCACCAAGCTGAGGAGAAGATGCTTGTGATCACGTCAGGGGGGAAGAGAGTAACATTTCTCTGGATCTGAAGCAAGTTTAACACTAATGCAAGAAATACACCAATAAAAAACAGCACTACACCACGAATTACCAAATTCATGCCCCGACTGGTTACAGATGAAATGTACGGGCCACACTTTTTTGGTAAGGTTGGCATTGCATCATTTTCTGCCATGACTTCTTATGTTATCAGAGGCATCCAAGAGGCTGACTGAGGATTTGCTTGCAATCAGTATTTTGACTCTTCAATTGGGAGACACCCAAACCCTGAAAAATAATAAAAAAGAGTGAAAATGCAGATATAAGAAACATTACATGCATTTCTCTTATTTGGAGATTGGGTTAAAAAAATGCCTATTATATTTTCTTCTGAATTTTCTGAGGAGGCAATTAGTCCTTTGATAGCAGAATCAACCACAGCTGCAAAAACGCCTTACAAAGGAAACAGGTTTTACAAATAGCTTTTTCTACTAGGAGACAGAGGAGGAAACACGTGGGATGGGACAGCTAGGAATGGGAAAGCACATTCTAGGAGGTGAAGAAATGACATAGGTATCAAAATGCAAGAAAGGCTTGCTTTGCAGTAAGAATAAATTGTTTTTCTCCCCTCCTTTAAGCAACAACTGGAAGTTATATAATTCAGCAACACATAAACACAGCCCTCAATTCCAAGTCAGCCACAGAGGTTCAGAGATCTCCCTTCTTGAAGAGAAACCAAAAAACATTTCTCAATTGGAAAGTGAAATCTGAGAAGTAACTCTTGGGCTGGAGTCAGAATTTCAGCAATCCTGCAGCACACATGGTTTGTAATCTCCAGTAAAAGCAAACAGCTCAGCAAACCAGAGCAGTAACTTCAACACAGAGAAATATTTACCAAAGTAACACACACTTCTGGTGAAAACTGACATACACTACTACAAATCCTAACTGTAATCAGGCACAGAAGCACCTGAGGGCAAAGGAAAAGGAGCTCCACCTGCCTTTGCACTAGGAAGCCTCTGACATGAGTAACTGCTGGCACTACAGGAATGGCAGAGTTCCCATCCCAATCCTTCTTTTTAAAAAAAACCAAACCTGTCCATCATGAATCTTGTTATACATGGATTCAGTGCCACATTCATGTATAACAACGATTTTGATCGACAGCTTAGCCACCTGGAACTTCAGAAAAAAAGCCCTGACATTGTTTTTAAATTTGAAACTGCCAGCTGGTGGCGGCTTCTGTTAACTCTTATTTATGGCATATGGGGAGCCAAACCAGAACATCCATCCCCTTTCGTCTCAGCTCCAGCAGATCCAGAGGAAGCTCTCTGAAGATACAGCAGCAGAGCAGAGGACCCAGCATTCATTCACTTCTGCTGACTGAAAGCCAAAAGGGAAGTTAAATTCATCCAGGCTAGTTAAGATACTCCAGTCAACTGCACAGAAGATGTGATGCCACATCATGACATCCTCCACCACATGAAAAAAGTTCCAGCAGACAGAAAAAGAAAAGAAAAAAAAAAAAGAAAACCAGTTCTGTTCATACAAAACTTCCCACTGGCAGTTTGGGGAGGCAACAGTGTCTTCCTAAGAACACAGGATCTCACCTACACAGCCAATTCCCCACGGTACTTGTAATCACGAACACATCTTGGGGCGAAAGAGAACAACCAAAGTGTTGGGCTTCTTAGTCTGCTTCCTGACTCACACTGCCAGCACTGATGTCTGTATCAAGGCTGGCACTGGCACTGCAACACAATTCCTCCAAGCAAAAAGGAGGTGCTCCAGATTTTTCTTCCCTGCTCTGGATGGCACAGCACTGGAGCTTGGATAATACATTTAGCCTTCAGGAATGAAACCACGGAGTTACAAAAACATCACTATTTCAGCTGAGAGTCTCCCCTGTATCCCTCAGGGTTTTGCCCACCAGGTAATCACAGGATTTCTCAGAATTTACAGGAGTCTTTTCAACACATGGCATTGGAGGCTGTAGCTCCCAATTACAAGCTTTGCAGTAATACTGTGCCTAACAGGGGCTTTCAAACTGTTATGTCCCTTCTCAGCCTTAGCTTGCCTAGGGAAATAAGCTAAACTCTTGACTCTCCACTTACTTCACCATCCCAACAGCTTTTGGCACTTCCTGAAGTCTGCATATTCCTTTTTTTTAAATGCATGATCTGAGCTGATGTACAAGAAAGTTCACACTTCTATTTCTCTTTAATAAGCACCACACAGGATCAGAGTTTCTTTTTTCAGTCATAAAGTGGTTTGCTCATGTCCCGTGATCCTTTACTACATTCGAGTCTCTCTCTTTCCTGTTACTGAAGTCCTTGTTCCCTGGTACAGCTCCAGACCTCGCATGCTGCATTTCAGCCTGTAGGTGTTATTTAATTCTGGCACCCAACTTCAATCCATTTTTCCTGAAGGATTTCTCTGTCCTCTTTGGCCCTGCAAACATTGCCAGCTTTGGGTCATCGGCAAGAATCTTACTGCATCCTATTTTGTGCACCAAGATTATCAACTAAAATAGAATCATAGGATGTTTTGGGTTGGAAGAGACCTTAGAGACGATCTAGTTTAATCCCCCCATACTGAGAGAGATCAGCCCAAGTCCCTGTCTTTGATGAAAACTATTAATAATTTCCTTGCATTGATTATTTCCCCATTTTACACTCTCTCGGTATCTCTCTCTAACAAGACTCTGCTTCTTGTAATTCTTCAACTACAGGAATCTTCAGCCTAATTAATAATCATCAACTCTCCCACATGGCAATACTAATGTAAACACCAATCAGCTCTTAACTGTCCTTTTTTTTCCAGAAAAGCTGATGATCAATACACAAACACTGCAGCTACAAGTTATTCAAGGCACCAGCAACGTATTTTTATTAGCAGGTAAACAGCCTGACCACAGCGAGGGCACCTGGGTGGGTATATATTGACATATGTTTACAAAACGTAATTCAAGGTCTGAAACTAGCATGATGCAATCGTTTCCACCTGGTGGTTTCTCACCCTACCCATATCATTATTAGTTGTTTGACCAGTTTCCAGATTTTCCATTGACCCTAAGACCTTCTGGCATGCCACAGAGCAACAGGGGAATGGAGCAAAGCGATCAATGCTCGGGAAAGCTTCTTCAGTGTCCCAGACAGCCTGGGCTCATAATGCTCTGGCACAGCAAAGATATATACTATCATTACCTTCCATGGAAATTAAATTACTCTAAAGATACCAATTAATCTCTAAAGACACCAATTCCTTCTGACTAGGAGGCCACTGTTCCTGCAGACAGCAGAGACCACGTCTCCTTTCAAGCCTTATGTTCTACTGCAGGTTTCCTCTCAGATAGGAACAGACCACAACATATTGAACCAACACGACTTCTGAGCCTTCATCTCTTAGGAATGCACATTCACAGCTGTAACACCGCACTGAAAGCTGCAGGCTTGGCACGGCCAGAGCCTCAGCTGCACTTCCTTCCTCGCTGGCACACTCGGATTCAGCCCAAGCTTTTCAACACACCGTGCACCATACACGACTTGCACGGCAGCCACACGGTGTCTGGCTGGTATTGCGCAAAAAGTTAACATGTAAATTATCACCCTAAACATTTCCAAAACACTTAGTCACTTAACTGTCTCCTAAGGAGAAGATCGGTCCTGCTCCCGTGTGCTCTCCCTGCGCACCGGGAGCGATTCACGACTTCTGACACCACCCAGACACACCGGGCACGGCGCGGTGTGGCCGAGAATAAGATTTATTTAGGCAACACCACGCAGGAAGTGGCAAGAAACCCTCTGTCTGCAGCGAGGCAACGCCAAAAGCAAAGCAAAGCAAACCATCGCCCCTCCAGGCATCGAGAGCGGCGGTTCTGCCCCGGACCCCCGGGCCGGGGGAGCCCAGCCCGCCCGGGCAGCGCCAGCACCTCCTGCCC
>NW_008239283.1:6009350-6011247 GCF_000691975.1 Corvus brachyrhynchos | reverse complement strand
GGAGAGGCTTTGGGTACCGCAAGTGGGACTCTGGAGCAGCTCCAGAGGAGCGCCACGAAGTTGATAAGAGGAGCACTTCACGTTGAGTCCTGTGCGCAGTGTTGAGCACCACAGTATAAGAAAGGTATTAAGCTATTAGGGAATGTCCAGAAGAGACCAGGAGGGTGGGGGAGTTCTGGAGGCCGAATGAGGAGCGGCTGAGGGCCCTTGGTTTGTTCAGCCTGGAGGAGAGGAGACTGAGGGGAGGCCTCATCAGGGTCTTGAACATCCTCACGGGAGAAGGTGGAGGCACAGGTACTGATCTCTTCCATTTCATGACCAGTGACGAGACCTAAAGGAATGGCCTGAAGCTGAGCCAGGGGAGGTTTAGGTTGGATATCAGGCAAAGGTTTTTCACCCAGTGGGTGGCTGGGCACTGGGACAGGCTTCCCAGGACAGTGATCACAGCTTGGTACCAAGCCTCACAGAGCTCAATAAGCATTTGGAAAACACTCTCAGGCACATGGTGGTGTCCTGTGCTGGGCTAGGAGCTGGACCTGATGATCCCGATGAATCCTTTCTGGCTCGGGATATTCTGTGATTCTGTGATTCTCTGACAGGCTGGGAAAGTTGGGGCTGTTCAGCCTGGAGAAGAGAAGGTTGCATGGAGACCTCATAGAAACCTTCCAGCAGCTGAAGGGGCCTACAGAGGAGCTGGAGAGGGACTATTCATCAGGAACTGTAGTGATAGGACAAGGAGTAGTGGGCATAAATTGAAAAACTGGAAATTTAAATTAGATATAAGGAAGAAATCTTTTATCATGAAGGTGGTGAGACACTGGAACAGTTGCCCAGCTGAATTGTGGATGCCCCAACCCTGGTGGTGTTCAAGGCCAGGCTGGATAAAGCCTGGGTCAGCCTGGTCTAGTGGGAGGTCCCTGCCAATGGCAGTGAGACTGGATGGTCTTCAAGGTCCCTTCCAACCCTTAACATTCTGTGATTCAATCATTAGAAGGAAAGCCATATGTGTTGGGCTGTTTGCCCTGTGAGCATGCTCCCAGCTGGGCTGGGGGCAGTGGTTGGGGCTGTGCTGCAGCCTGTACCGCTTGCAGGCACAGACGTGGTGGGGATGAAATCCTTGTCCCCAGCTGAAGCTGCCAGCCCAGCTCCTCCTGAACACCTGCTTCTGCAATGACTTTCCCATGTGCTTGACTTTAGTGATTGAGGACAAAATTGCACATCTCCTTATTCCAGAAGCTACGTTTTCATCGCGGGTTTGAGCCTTTTGAGGAAAATGTACAATGTGAAGCAGAAAACAATTTGCTTCAGCCTGTCTTAGGGATGGTAAAGGCATCACAATAAAAATTATATGCATGGATGGGATATGGGAGAATAATGCTGTTACATTAATTTATATATCATATATATTCACTATAACATTATATTCATTATTATTCTATTAATGAAATCTTCCCTTTATCATTGCACTGATATGGAATACAATTTTTTAGAAATATTTGTATATTGCATTGCCCCAAGCTTGGTATTTCACTGCAAAGACTTTGACAGAGCTTTCCATATTACAAAGTCTGCAGTAATTCAGTGCATATCCCATTACAGTTCCCAGAATAATGAGTAGGTAGGATGGAATTTTTAGCTGTTTACTACAGTGGCATCTTTAGTGATAACTGTGGTTTCTTGGTGCTGGTATATTGTGACCAGCAGAGTCACCAAACATGTACAAACTGAGAGGGGAGGATATGAGTCTATAATAGACATATTAAGAATGGAAAAGGGAGGCATTTGCAGCAGCAGAAACCCATTGTGGTTTAGCTGAGCAATAAATGAATTTTCAAATCATTCAACTTTGGCTTTTGTCACACAGAAACAAAGGCTTTTTATTCTCAGTAATTCCTGC
>NW_008239283.1:5990672-6009303 GCF_000691975.1 Corvus brachyrhynchos | reverse complement strand
CTTGCCCTAACATCAAATAAATGCCTTTTGCCAGCCACATGCCTGAAGGAAAACAAAGTGCCTTATCTGTTTGTGCCTTAAAGACCAGGACCATCAGAAAGCCTGAAATAAGAAACTTTGGGAACGTGAAGTGTGTGCATTAGAGAGGAATCTACTCTATAAGTAGATGGAGACTGCCAGTGGCTGCTGGATCTTTCCTTCTCTAGACACGTGTAAGTATAGTCAGGTAATGATTTGTATATAAATTTGGATTAGTTACAGTCAGGTCTGCTACTGGGTTTGGTAATATCAAATTAAAAGATCTTAATTCCTACCAAAAAATAAAGTGATCATATGACAAATATTAGCCATATTGATAGAGGGGCATTAAAACTAATATATGAGAAAGTTAATAACCAGTGTTGGTGTAAATCACTGCAACTCCAAGGACCTTAGGACATTGCCAGCTCACACCAGCTCAATTCTCAGTCCTTAAACCCATCTGGTTATCCTAGAGGGCACAATATCCTGTTGCACAAAAATGGGAGAAGCATGAGGGAAAAGCATACAAAAGTGTACCTGAATTGGAAATTGCCAAATTAAATACATCAACAAATAGTTTTGCAGAGAAAGGAAACAGAGCTGTAACCTGCAGAGAGATGGCACTTGCTCTGAATTGACTGGAATTGCTATGAAACATCACGGGAGAATCATCTGTTTTGGAAAGCAGCACAGAGTTGTTTCATTGCACTGGCTGCAGAACAAGATAATCCAGAATGTTCTGAATTTAGTTTTGGGACATCAGTATTGCTCTGGATATAATAAATCTGACAAAGAAAAACTCAGGGAAGTTCATGAAAAGCAGAGGAGCCTAAAGCAGCCATATACCTCTAGAGAAAGCAGAATTGCTCTCCTGTCCCTAACAGGGGCTTTTTAAGAGCTGTGCTTTGTAAAGGCCTTCAGAGCTGCCTGATGTGCTGGTTGAGTGAGCCGAGGCCAGTTGGCTTGACTGGAGGTGTGTCCACAGCAGGACTGTAAAGGAAGGGTAAGAGGACCATGGGTACATGGATGGATGGATGGACGGATGAGAAAGAAAATAGGTGGAAAAACCTAACCTGAGTCTTTGTGTGGTGATCCATGATAAAATGATCGGGTGTTTCTGAAACGATATCATGTGTAACTTGGGAAAAGCCTGTGTGTATGACAAGGAAAAGCCTTCTATAGAAATCTGGAGCTGATTCCTGGTAGGGCTTCCAGAGTTTATATAAACGTCAACATCAGGCCAAAGTCATTGTTCTTTACTGAGGCCTTCACTGTGTGCAATAATGGGGCAACCACGGAGTGCATTCAGTGTAAGAAAACCAACTGGGTGGGAGCCTTGTTCCCAGGGGTTAGGCCAGGTTTGTTTTCTGTCAGGGGTGAGAATGAATGTCCATAGAGCTCTTCAAGCACAGTCTGCAGATCCTAAATATCTATGACATCCCTTCTGCAGAAGCCTGTTTGTGAGCTGGGCTGAAGCGTGGCCAATGACCAACAGCAGCTTTGCAGCAAGGGATGCCTGTCCCTCCCTCATTCCATGTTGCAGACAACTATATCAAGGACTGCTGTGATCTGGGGCCTTTAGCTAGGACTGTGAAAAAAAATACTGTAAATTCTAAATATTCTTCAGGAATATACATCTCTTCCAAAGCCTTCACATACAGAAGCCTTCTGGAAAGCCTTCATAAATAAAGAATTATAGAACTGGGCACATTTTCCAGAAATGCCTTTTATCTCACCAGCTGAGGATGCTTTTGTGTTTTATTATCTGCAAAAGGAGGTGCTGTAGCCACCCAGGTTAGCACACAGCTGGGTCACAGGCAGAGAGCAGCATGGCTGACAAGTCCTGCAGCACAGGAGCTTGTTAGGCACAAAGTGCAGCGTGCTGTGAACTACTCTGGGTCTTGGCAAGAGTGCAGCCAGCAGTGGACAAGTTCTATAAAATTGATTTTCCAATAGTGTTGGCATTTTAGAGAGGAAAGGGAAAAGAGACAGCAGCAGTGTGAAGCCATCAGATCGCATGCACTCTCACATATGAAAAGGACTTGTGTTTATCGCAGGTTAGCAACAGGATATGCAGTTTTATGTCTGACATCAAATTTTTGTTTATTCATTTTGCAAAAGATGCTGGGTTGTCAGCTGCAGGGGCTAAAGTCATTTATGTGCTGAAAAGTGCTGCATGGACAAATGCAGCCTGGGTTTCCCTGTATCACTCTGCCAGCATGGCTCAGCCCTGTTTCAGTTTCCCTACTCATTCAGTACTTGCTAAAATAGTCACCTAGGGAGTCAACACTGCCAGCCATGGCCGTGGTTTCTGAGATATGGAGTCCAGCCCAGTCAGAAGTTTGCCAAGATAACCTCATTGCATCACGCGCCACAGAGCCACAAACAGCTGTAGCATTGAAGGACTGTGACATTTAAACAAGATACTGAAAATGCAAGGTAATCATCGCCATGTTACAATGCATCCAAATGTGGAATTTAGAAATTAAAGGCTTCCTACCATATTTTTATAGCACCAGGCAACATCTAGGTTCAAGGGACAGACTGAATAGCTGGGACAGTGATCTTCAGTGGGGCGTATTTTTTTCAGTGGTAATTTCTGGTGAGAAGCAAGGGCAGTGTGGAGCCTGAAGATACACAGGGAATGTACATGAGTGCATTCTAGTCCTGTGAGTGTGTGCATCTGTCATAAGTGTGCCACTTGCTAAGAGTCAAAATAAGGTCAGTGGAGATGAGTAAGTATATGTTAAAAAAGGACAGGGAGGAAATTAATGTCAAATCAAGCTAAAAATACATGGCTGAGTGGATGAGGAAAATGGCATAAAAAATGCAAACAGAAAAACTGCAGTCTGAGAACGAAAGCAGCCTTGCACAAGAAGTTAATTTTTTTCTTGGGCTTGATTGAAAATATTTTAAATATATGTGTCTTTGAAGTTAGAATGAAAATTAATGTATTTAAGTTTGGAGGTTCACAATTTCTCTCCCCATGAAACTGAGATTCTCTCCCTTCCTGCCTCCCTCCGCCCCTCCCTTCCTCCTTTTCCCTCTCTTTCTCCTTCATTCCCTTTGTGGCATCTCAGATCCACAAGGAAGGAAAACATTCTAGGAACTGCACTTGAAAGAAAGCTTCTGCCCAGGATCCCAAGGTTTTCCATGTAGTCATTAGCAGGCAATCACAATGACAATTGCATTTGGCAATACTGTTGACTGAATTTATTTCAATTGGCATTGTATTTGTAGAGGTACAGACTTTATACAAAAAATATCAACAACTCATTTTAAATTATTTTGAGATAGGGCAATAACCCACCCCTGTTTTGCCCTTCAGTGTACAAAGGCAGAGTGTGAACCTCTAAGGCACATGTTGTGATTTTTGGGGTGGTGCTGTGCAGGCCCAGGAGTTGGACTCGATGGTCCTTGTGGGTCCCTTCCAACTCAGGATATCCTATGAATCTATGAACAAGGCTACTCCTGCAGAGTTTACAGTCCAGAGAGGAGCAGATTCCTCTGCAGGTGGTAGAAAGAAACAGCACACAGAGTGTGATTGTTGTGCTCATTTGATGCATCTATTTTAAGTTAAAAAATTGTCTTCTGGAGAGGCCTGTTTCTTTCCTTCACCTGTTGCGGTTGGAAAAGGTGCCAAACTTCATAGACATTAACTTTTAGGCCTCAGAATAAGGAGATAATGATGTTATCCTGTGTAATTTGTTCAACAGCACAGGTTATCTGGGTCAGTGTTGAGGAGTGTTTGTGTTGCAGCAGTCTCAGGCACTTCTGTCGGACAGCAATCACTGCTGGCATTGACAGTGCTGGGAAGGACACATTACAGAGCAGTTTGAAAAATGTCTATTTCTCTTAGCCAACGGAAACCTGCAAATTTACAGTGACAATTCAAATACCACCAGTTCTCATTTCCAACAAATATTTCCATTTTGCAGCATCCAGCTTCCTCACAAATTTGACCTTTCCCTCAAAAAGCACATGATGCAAATGTAAAAATAAAGGAACCAAGATCTCACTTAGAAACACAATTTTCCATTGAAAGCAGTTTTAATGAAATATATTCCATCAGCTGTAGTTGCTTCTGACAGTCAGTAAGTGATTCGGGTGCCTAAACACAGGATTCATGGTCTGTTTTAGAAATACACTAAGGCATCCAGGATACCTGCATGGAGCTGGGGATGTGACAGCCACCTGTGAGACCCTTACCGGGCTGGGGCTGGGGTGGGACACTCCGGGGCATCTGGAGTAGCATTGCACACCCTGTGGCTGTGCAATTGGTCTCAGAATCTCTGCGATTTCAGACAATAAAACATCCCATCTGATGCCATTACTAATGGGCTGTCAGAGCCTGATAAAGGAGAGGGGGCAGCAGCACAGTGCCCTTGAGTCTCACCCTAAATTCCTGACACTCTTTTGGTCTCTCCTGGTTATTTTCCACCAGAGCAGCCAGAAATTCCTGCGGTGGCATCTCCGTGCTGTGACCTCCAGTGAGTGCAGAGCGCTGGGAGCTGGCTCACCCACTGCCTCCATGCCAAGCCCCAGAGCAGGAGGCAGAGTGCAGTGCAGGCACTCACAGCAGGAACTGTCCTGGGAACACTCTGAGCACATGACATGCAGGCACAGCAAGCTTGGCAAGAAAAAAGTGAAATCTGGTGTTGGGCAACTGGATTGTGCAAGGAACACCGGGATAAATGGAGTGATACCTAGTAATGAACTCTGTGTAAATCTCCCTGAAGCTATAAAAAGAGAAGGAGGATTAATAATTGTCTGAGTTACCATTATTAAATATATTTTTTAAGTCTCAGGGTCACAGGGGCAGCACTGGAGAGCCATATCCTGGAGAAGGAAGACAAGAACATAACTGGTCCAGGTTGGCTGCGGCTCTGAGCAACCTGGTCTAGTGGAAGGTGTCTCTGCCCATGGCAGGGAGGTTGGAACGGGATGATCTTTCAGGTCCTTTCCAATCCAAAACGTTCTGTGATTTTATGGTAATATAATATAAATGGGATTGGTATTGCAGAGTTCTCAGGCCTTTTCCTCCTTCATAATTTCATTACCATTTTGCCTGTAATCTCTGTGTAAAAATAAAGAATTATCTCTTTAGTCTATAGTGACCTGCTAGTTAGTGTCAGCAAAGCATTGTTAGGCTGCCCTGGATTGCTGAGCTACTGCTTAAACTTGACCTTTTCTGATGAAAGCAGGGACTTGGCTGTGTTGTGTAAGATTTGATGTTACAACAAGAACATGGGGTATGAACCTTCTGAACTTACATTTTAATGTGATGGGAAATGGATCTGTTAACAGAATCAGTTATATTCTTCTCCACATATTTTTAAGGTTTAATAAGGAAGGCTCAAGAAGGTTTAATGAGAAAGATATTTTTTTAGTTCTTACCTCTTTTAGTAGAATTATCACACACAAGTTGAACTAAAGTACACAGGACCTCAGAGGTACTGAAAAATACGTGCCCAGCTGCGTTGCTGATGTGGAACGTTGAACTATGACCAGCCTAAACTAGCTCCTGGCCTTTGTCTTAGCCCTTTACTCCTACACTACACATTTTGAATATGAATGTCTCCTGGCATTGTAAATTTACCCCAGTGAAGAATTTGGCCTTCATGTTGCAGAGACAAAATCTCAGTATCATGTTTGTGTTTGGATTGTTCTTAGTGGGTTTTTTTTGGTAAGCTGTTTTCTTCTTTTTGCTTGAGTGATTCATTTATGAAACAAGATGATGAGATTCAGGTTTCTGATGGTCTTTCCATTACCCGGGAATTGAAGTACTCTGAGCAGGCCAGGACTCGCATGAAGATAAACACACATACTCAAAGTGAACACAAACATTTTAAATAAAACTTGTGCCCCTTGCTATTTACCCTGCTGATCTTCTGCTGTGGATTTATGGCTGTTGTCACAGTACTTTCTTTTCTGGCCTTTCTCGGAAGAAAGCTTTTTCAAGAACTAAATTAATTAAATTCACAGAGTGTTAAACTAAAACTATTGTCCATACAGATATGCACATATAAACATGCATACACCTACAATTAGAAACCAGTTCTTGTGGACATTTTATCTATATCTGGCAGATTAGATTATCTGATAATTTGTTTGTTTTGAGTTTGGATCTGCAGGGCAGATGCTGGACTCCAGATAATATAATTACTTTGGGAAAGGGCACCAGCTTCTCTTATGGGCATCCTTAGACTCTTACGAAGCTCTTCTATTCCAAATAAATTCACTGCCATGTGTTAGTTGCCAAATATATTATTTTTTAAAAAAAGGGAATTTTGTGCACCAGTCTTTTTGAGAGTAATCTGCTTACACAGTTTCTGGACTCTTAGATCATTTTCCAGCATTTGTGGTGCAGCAGAATAAAGATCATGTTTTATTCCAGTTATGAGATTTTAGCTATATATTAGTAGAGACTTTAAAAGTAGTTTGACATGCTTGTAACCAGAACATGGGCCAAAATGAGTAATGTTTTGCCATCAGTGAATTTCTGCTGCTTCAGAAAAAGTGATCTTAACTTCAGAACCAGCAATGATCTTACATCTACATGTTTCAATGAAACTTGGTCTCTTTATGGCTGTGCTAGAAGATTGATACATTTTCTGTTTGCTCTATAGGCAGAATTTCAGTCATCCTGGCTTTCTCTTTTACTGCATAATAAATGAGGAGTGTCATTCAAGGGTTTTTTTTTTTCTAAGGAATCTCATCCTCATTTGGTGCAGAGCCACTTCAGATGCTTTACTAACATTTTATTGTCTGCCTCACTAACAGATACGGTGTCTGCCCAGAAACACTGTGGCTTCCCTTAGGTTGTTCTATTCATTCAATTCAAGTGGACAGTAAAACATGCTGAATGACAGAGTGTCACTGATGACTAGAGAGCTTTAAAGGAAAACCATTCTGCCTTCTGCCTTTTCATCAGTTTTCATATATCTGAATCTACCCTGCATACACACACTGTATTTTAATGGCCTGTTTATTAATTATATTTCTATTAATTTTTAGTAATTAAATAATTAGGAAAAATAGGTACCTATGTCAAAGATTAGTAATCAACCTGCTATTGAGAAATGTTGGTTAAGTGTATTTTTGGTAAATTGTTCTGCAGGGCTTGGGAAACATGGAAAACTGAGGGAGGGTCTTTAAATGGAAAAAATCATTATGTCTGTCTGCTCTGGTCATAGATGAAAGAGATGACTGAAAAATGCCAGTCTGTGACTTGTATCAAGGGTGTGAGTTGGTGGAATACCTGGATTGGTAACCAAAGACCTTCTCAGGTTGGAGTTTGCCATGTAGAGCCTGGTACAAAGCCAGCAGCACTTGTGTTCCCTTTTGGCTGACACAGTGCACATGTCTCATGTGCTGCACAGGGATAAGGTGCTATTTACATTTGCTTTTCTTTTTTCACTTCCTAGTCAAGCAGAAGTGTAAGTGACTGTAATTCCTCTCTCCATTAACTAGATGTGACACTTCAGCAACTTTTGCCTGACATACATCTGGTTTTCTGGAGCCCCTTATCCTGAGGGATCTACTGGACCTTCAGATGCCCTTCAGGTATTAGATACCACTGTGTGACTTCCAAGGTAACCCAGGAGATCTTTCTTTCTGAAATGCAGGTAGGGTTTCTTTCCTGTTTATCACATATTCGGGCACTACAAGATGGATATGGTGTAAAATACAGATGTATTGGGAAGCAGAAGTGATGGCAGCACAGGCAAGGTAATTAAATGAACTGTCTTGGAGAGGGGTGATACTGGATGCTCAGAATGCTGCAGCTCTGCACCTCTTAAAATTACATACACTGTTTACAACAGCTCTTGGTTGAATAACAATTTATGTTGCTGTATGTGCAGCTAAATGTTAACTATGACACCATGCAGTACTGCTCTGTCTCTGCGTGAAGTTGTGAGTGGGAAGACACACAGAACTTTCTTCTGAGACATTCCCATCTATAGATACATATGAATTGGTAGAAATAGCCTTTCATAATACCCACAATTTTCTGTAGTTCTAATTTTTATTGTGCCTGCTGCCTGAAAGATGATAAGACTTATTCATAAATTCACACTCCAGTGGTTTGATAAATATATAACAGTCTGAAAAGGAGTTTCTTGGTGCAGTGCATGTTATTTATCAGGTCTCAGTTTTCCTTGGGTTTGGTCCTAAGGTTTGTTGTTGATTTTTTTTTTTGTTTGTTTGTTGGTTTTTTTTGGCTGACTTCTCTGATCCTCTTTCTACTAAGAGCCACAAGGAAAAATAGCACTTGGGACAAATAAAACTAAATTTGTTGTGACAAAAAATATGTTTATATACCTTTATTATATTATCTCTTCCTCTCTATCTGATAAATGAGGAGGCGAGAATATTGTAAAGTGATATTCTGTAGCAGGCACAACACTTATCAGTTGCTTTCCTTTGACCTTCTGCCTTAGAAAATTAATTCACTTGAGCTGTTCATACACTAGAACATTAGGAAAAAAATAATGTTAGCACTGGTGAATATAATCTCTGCAGGAAAGCTGGGCAATTATTCAATGATCTAATCTTATCTCTTGTTTCATTTTTATATGGCAAGTCTACATTTAAAGTATTAGATATACTGTGCTTCTGCTCAGTACCATCAAACCCCAGTAAATAAACGCTGCTAAGTGCCACCATGAGTGAAGGAGCTTATAATGAGAAGTGTGAGCAGCCCTGTGCACCATTCATCATTCTGTTCAGGCCCATATTGGGGCTCTTTTTATCAGCACTGTTCGGAGCGGTGTCATCACCTCTGGTATAAATCTTCTGTCAGTGTCTGTCGTCCCTGTGCCCTATTAAACTCATGCTCTCACATAATCATGGAATGACCTTTGGATGTCTTTCATTAACCTCTGACCTGAACCCCACTGCCTTCTTGTTGGTAGGTAAATCTATAACATGACATTTGCTTACGACTCAACCTTTATCCTTGCTTAATAGTTGTGCCTTTCAATTCTTTTTTTTGTTCTGGAGCAAAAAGATAGTTACAATCTTAAGGCACAGCTTGGATTTTAAAGGTTGGAACACAATATTCACCTAAGTGTCTCCTAATAGACTTTCTAATATTTTTCCACTGCTGCATATTGAATCTTATCAGTTGTAAACTGATGCAGGATGTTAGCCTCTCAAGTAATAATTTCATTTCTGATAGAAGTTTTCTTTCCCTCAGATATTTTCTTCTTGCTGTGTTCACCTAATCAGGGATTAAAGATTGATTAATTCAAATTCAATTGTGCAGCTGTGCCACAGCTTAGCCTAAAATTTCTGATCCTGCAGATGAGGATAGCTACTACACAGGAATAATGACAATAAAAATAAGGCAAGATTTTGTTCCCATGAGGATCAAGTAGGCTGGAAAGTAGTTCCTGCAGTGCTCTCTCTGTGTTGCCGATGTCTTACTGCAAAGCCTTGGTCAAGCTACTTGCTTTTTCTATGACTCATTTACCTCACTTGTAAAACGGGCCATGGTAAAACTGTACCTGCAGAATAAAACATGAAAAATGGCTTCTATTTACCTCTGGTGTGCTCGGGAACCAGGCTGATGCTCTTATTAACCCTGCTCAGCTAAGTGTGTGTACAGAGTTGAAAGCATACTGAATTATATTCTCCTTCAGTCCTCCCTCCCCCTGTGAATGAGCCTCTAGTTACTCTTAACTATAATTAGTACCAATTAACTAAAATTCTTAGCAACTGTAGTGCTGCACATCCATGAAAGTTTGATTTGAAAGTTGATTGATGAAAGGGGCTCTTGGCAGTGAACAGGAAAGGATGCAGTTGGGGTTTGTGGAAAAGGGCAGGAGTGGCTGGTGCTGCCTTGGTGAGGTTTGGGGGAACGGGCTCAGCCTCTGACGGGAAATGGGAGGCAGGGAGTGGATGTGGCACCAGAGAAGCCCAGGGAACACAAAATGCAGGTGTTAAGGGTGAATGAGATCGTGAGGAGAGAGAGGGGTGGATAGGTGGGGTGGGGGTCTGTGTGCAAGGTGCTGTGGTGCTGATTCAGTCTTTGGAGTGACCAAAAAAAAAAGTGTGGGGCTTCCTGCGGGAAAATTAGGGAAAACATGAGTGAATGTACATGCATGGCTTTTGTAATTCTCTGCTAAAGTGCTGCAAATCATCCCAAAGCAATGGTAAAGAAAATATTAGATGGCTTTATCGTCTCCCAAATTTTACACATACCTTTAATAAGAATATTTTAGCAGTATTGTGTGCATATAAAATTTTCAACTAATTTGTGTAATGGTGACAGTGTTTCCTGCTCCATATAATGCATACACATTCTGTAAATCTGTTTTGATTTTGCTATTCAGGAAGCTAAAGCAAAATGCCAGCAGTTTGTTCCTGAAATGTTCTTTTACTGTATTCAGGAATGGCCAGTAGGTTATGCTTCTCTTTCCTGTTTTGGTATGAGGCTGTCTCCTCACAGCTGGAAGGCCCATCTCTTCTCAGCTTGTGATCAAGCACCATCAAAATGGAGACAGTTTCAGGGAATTGGGAATGAACAGATAAGCAATTTGTCTCTTTTTTTAACTTACAGTGTTTTGACCTAACATTTCTCCCTGGTTTTATCAGTACTGTCCTCATTTCTCCTTTTTCTCTCTCATTTTCTTCTATGCTTGGGTTTGTGTTTTTTGATATCAAGGGCAAAACCCCCCTGTTGTTGGTGTTTTTCACTTCATGAAATACCTGTAACAAGCTACAGGGGTAGCAAAGGAAACTGTAACAAACCCCAGCTGTCAGCAGATACCCATGCCTGGTGTTGGCTGACAGCTGTAACTCCTCTGCCTCTCTGGAGAGAGGTTGTTCTTGGCCTCAGCCATCTCCACTGGAAGGTGACAACACAACATGTGCCTGGGACCAGGGTCCTCTAAATGAGTTGGGCATTGTCTGAAACAGCATCAGCTTCCTCGTGCTGTCTGAACTCCGGAATACGGGAGATACGCTGGGGGATGTGGCTGCAGAGGTGACAGTGTCAGTGTTTGCACAGAGCTCACTGTCACTTTTGGAGCACAGGCAGTGCTCAGGTGAACCCTGAGGAGTGCACTGGAGTTGGTGGTAAGTTAAACCACAAGCTGGTGAGATGCCGATTCCAAAACAGAGTGTACACAAATGTCCTGGCAAGAGGCTGTTGGTAGGTCAGCTTGCTCTCATTGGCAAAAGGGGAAAAAACTGGGCAACACACTGTGTGATACCAGTCCCTGGACAATTAGTGACTATTAATGCCCTCAGGACACTGACACAAAGCCCTGCAGTGACAGGGAGGTAGGGACAGGGAGCAGGGAACCGTGGGAAATGTGATGGAAAAGTCATTTCCCTCATACGTGCCTAGTGCCAGTCTTCACTTGGGCCCAGCATCCCTGGTGGTGCCCATGATGTCACCTGGTACCTGGGCACAGGTTGACTGGACAGGGATCTGTTATGTCAGGTTTCATTGGAACTGTTATAATTCCAAATAATGGTAACACTAGTGACAATAGCAATAAGGTACAACAGTACTCTGGAGCTCTAGCTATGGATCAGAATTATATTGTGCTAGGCACAGCAAAGCCCTTTCCATCACCACTGGAGAGTGGGATAAATGAAATCACAAAAGCATGGGAATAGAATTAGAAAATAAAGGACTGTCTCTCTACTTTTTATTTGGATTTCCACATACATTTGGAAATGGTTGTCAGGGTCGAAATTGGCAAAATGCAATTGAGAACCTCTGGAAAAAACTATATTTTCAGGAGCAACATATAGAGTAAGGATCCTCTCCCTTAGATGGCTCAGTCCCGTGAACCTGAGTGTGCTTTTGATCTGGCCATGGCAAAGCAGAAGATTTTCAACGGATGACAACAACTGAGAGGATTTTGGATGACGGCAGCAAAGAAATACAAAGGGGTGGTTAATTGTGTGACCCATAGGGAACACTGGAAGACATTAATGGGTATAAAGAGGGCATATTTCCATAAATGACCATTAGTCTTCTGCAAATGTTCCTTGAAATGTAAAGGAATGATTTTGTCTCTCCAATTAATCATCCTAGAAATCCTCCTTCGTGTAATCTTGAAAACACGGGAGAGGACTTAGTATCAGTAAATGTTGCCAGATGTACAAAATGGCAGAGTAATGTGTTGTGTAAAATGATTTTTTGGTGGCAGAAACTGGATAGGAAGCCAAGAATACTGCACCAACATTTGAGCTTTTCTGTGAGAGGCGTTGCCAGCCTCAGGAGGGAGCACTGGATAATTTATAGGTTAACATTTTCTTTTTATGTGAATAGCATTTTTTCTCATTTATAGTTAATTAGGTTAAGCATGCATGGGGAGTGAGGGAGGAAAGACTTTCAGAGAGAATCTAAACGATTAGTAATTTGAATGAGTAAAAGAATCTGCTAAAGGACGTAGCTCTGGAATTAAATATGTTGCTATAACAAGTGTAAGTATCAGATAGGAATTTTAAAGGTTCTTACATTAATTATAGCAGCAGCATAAAAAGAGGTAGAGAATATTTACAGATTTGGCATGTGGATTCTTTTCCCAAGTAGCTGCTGTTTCATTTTACTAGAGGAGGAGAAACTATTTGTCCCACCATTTCACAGGTTTGTATCTTTTGCCCACATTTCATGTCTTAGGGGTTTTGGTTCACATACAGAATCAGTTAAGGTGAATTACAAAGTAAAATGAACATTTCCTTAACCACTGAGTTTCTTCAAATCTTTTTTCCTGTATGAAATCCTCTTGACACTTTCTGGTTGGATGAATATTTTTTTGGCAGATTCTGTGTATTCATCTTTACTCAGGGACTGGAACAGTTCCACATAGGCCCCTCTAAAAATTTTGCAGCATATCTAGTCTGGGACAGACTATTATGCAGCTACTCAAATGGCTCGGGGTATTAAAATCACCTGGGCTGCAGTTTGTTTACTGGTGCACAGACCTGTCAAATGCAGCATGTTGATGGTGAGGGTTGCACAGTGGGCTGGCATCTCCCACCACGAGGGTGGTGCAGCTCTCCTTTGCAGCACCACATCACAGGATCTGTCCCATCCTGATGTCGTGTTTCCCTGGCACAAATGGCTGGTTTCAACTCCAAGCCTGGCTCTTCACTCTCTGACCCAGAGCATGGCTGTTATGGCCAGAGCCAGGATGCCATATTCCAGGATACCTGTGATGAGCAAAACAGAATTTAAAAGAAGGAAGACATTTATGAAAAATTAGTTAAAATGCATTTTTACCTGGAATCCCTTCCACTGCGTAATTTTTGAAAACGCTCAGAACAGCTTTTAACTAATTTTCAGTTCTCTTAAATGTTGGGTGGAGTTTTTAGATGTAGGCATGTGAGTTCAAATTTAAGCACTTTATCCAAGGGATCTGATGTACAAGCTCTCCCAGCTGAAGAGTGTGCAGTACTTCTGAAGACCAGGCAGGACTTTGAGTTAGATACTAAATATAGATTTAACAGTTTATCCCTTGACACCCAAATAATCTAAAAGGTGAATGATTTATGATTTCAAGAAATGAGTGATTATTTATACTGGAAAACACTTCCATTTTTATTGCACATGAACGGTTCCACATGGAGAGTTATTCAAAGCAGTTTAATATTTGTGTGTGCCCACAAATGCCAGTTTCTTTTTCTAGACAAGGATCTTTAAAATATACTAAAGAAATTGAATGCTAAGCCCCAGTGAAAGTCAGAGAGAGACAAGCACTGAATTCCTTCATTTTAAAAGATCCCAGTATTTACTGGCTTACCCCCAGTTGACACAACAACATTTTAGAAGCAATTTTGGATTCTTCCAACATGAAAAGTGTGGTGCAATGAGTTTAAATGTCCTGCCTTGGGTGACCCAGGGAAGCAGAAGCAGACACAGTAGAACAGAGGCACATGACTCAGAGCCTGGCCACCTCCTGAACTACAGAACTTCTCTCACAAGCCAAGGGGATTCTTTCACATGTGCAAGGAGAAATGTCAGACAAAACAACAGTTCAGCCAAGCTCATGGTGAGTTTGCATAAATAGGTTTTGGCCAAGCAGCCGACGCTGAGGAGCAGAGCCCAGAACTTTGAGTTTGGTTCCTGGCAAACTGCACCTGTGCCTCTGGTGGCTGCTGGTGAGTCCTTCGCCTCACCAGCCTGAAAAGCTGGGCAGGAATGACTTATGGAGTGGTTGTGAGAATTAGCTAATTTACACTGGGCCAGAGCTCTGCCAGGGAGCTGCTCTGCCCTCAGTGGGAGAGCCTGAGACGTGCTGTCTCCAGGATAGGATTGAATTGCACAAGGGCTCATCTGTTGCTGCTGAGGTCATTGGGAGGTATTTTGATCCACCCTTTAGCCCCTGTACTTGCCCAGGCAGCCCCATGGACTGAAGCTGACAGACGGGTGCAGTTTAGGCATTTTGGGCATCAACCAGCTCCCACAGGGCAGCTCAAAGAAAGAGCTGTGGTGAGCACTGCTGCCTGTGGAGCTGCACCAGATCTGAAGGGCAGCATGAGCTCTGCCACACCTGATTGCTGCACCTCTAAAGCATGTCCATAGCTCTCCATGAAGAGATTCCTGCACAGTGAGAATGTTAACAGGACTTGTCCCTCTGCCCACATGTTGGTTCCCATACATGGCAGGAATGATCACAGCGGAAGGATCCAGGTGAGGAACCACAAGACTCTTTATTTCCTGACACCCCTTCTGCTTAGAGAGTCAGGCCAGTTCACAGGGGGACAACTCTGGGATTAGGCAGGTGGACTCTGCAGCTGCTGTTTTATTTGTCCCAGCAGCATCAAATGTCTCCTCTCTTTAGCTGAGAGAAGAAGGAAGAGAGGCAGGCATATTTTATCAGTGGTAAAAATGGCAGTATCCAAGGAGAGGGATCAAGAAGGGATGGCTGGTGTGGCTTCTCTTCAAGACCTGGATCACACCACTAGCAGCTGAAATGCTTCTTGGACCAATTGGTTTTCCCATCTTTGGGAAGGGCTCCTTCCCTTGCACCTGGGCTTTGTGTGTTCTCTCTGTTCACACTTCTATACTTGATCATCAGGGCAGTGGGAGGTGCTGGGTGCACTAACAGTGCCTGGAGTACTGCATAGCTCTGATGGCTTTTGCTGTTTCCTTGTGGAATCTATCCTGGAGGCTGTGCCAGTGGATGTTCCAAGGCTTGGCTCATAGTTACATTCCTTTGAGAAATAATGGTTTCACTGGAAGAAGTTCCAAGAACATTAAAAATGTAAGAAGTACAGCATTTTTCACACAAACGCTTGCTGTCAATATGGATAATGAGCTATGTGCTGCTGGTTTCCTTCTTGGGGTGGGAGACAAAGGAGAACTGGACTTTGTGCTGAATGGATGCTTGTGAGAAGCTGGTACTATTCAGTGATTCATGAGCAGCTTGCAGACATCAGGAGTAAAGGTTCGTTACATCTCTAATTTTTTTCTTCCTTTGGGCAGGTGGCCTAACAGCCCAACAGCTGATCCTATGTTTTAAATTTAATTTTAATTGAACGCACTGCTAGAGATGCCTTAAATTGACTCTTTTTGTTTGAATTTCCTAAGGGAGCTTGCCCCAAGACCTCTATCCTAGTGATAACTTATTCTGGCCAATGGAGCCAGTGTGTATTTATTGTGTAGCTCTCTGTCCCCTCTCTGGCTTCTGCTCCCATGAACACTGCAGTTGCTGATGACTAGAAAATTACTCAAGTGTGAACTGTTTCACTGTCTGTCACTTTGCTCATTAGGCTAGTGAGAAAATGTATCTACGGCTCTGTCACACACAGCCCTCATTAGGTTAGCAGCACATTGAGATCATTGCCTTTTTTAAAGATGGCTGCAGGAAAATGGCTGGGTAGTTTGATGCTCCTCAGTAATAAGTGGAAGTAGCAAAACTAGGGCTCACTGCATTCCACTCTGAGATAATTGCATTGTTTGCAGAGCCTGATCAATGGAATGAAGTGATACTGCTGGGCGAGGCAGCATAATCCCACTTCTTACTCTGAGTGGAAGGGGCAGAAGGTGCTCAAGGTGTGCAGAAGAGGTTTAGGACAAGGACACTCCATTTTTTGCATCTGCTTCTCCTTGTGCCTGTTAAACTGGAGGAGCTCCACTGAAGATGGTGTGCTATCAGTTGTATCAGCATGAGCAGAATTTAGGTCTATCAGCTATAGCTCTAACTGGCAATGAGGGCTACCAGGGGGTTTCTAGTTCCTACGCCCAGCAATTAGCCAAAGTAGCACTAATCAATACAGACCCATTTTAGCCATTCCTAGAAGGCTGCATTTAGACTCTCTCACTGCCAAATGTCCGTGCTGAGCTTCTGCTAGAAAACATGTGCTAAATGACCACATGCCTTCTCTCTAATTAGTGCTTTCTTTCTAGTTTACTTCTTTTTTTAAGCAAACAGTGCCACTGACTTCCACATTGGCATTTCCCCTGAAACTGATGCATTAACTGTTATATGCCATGGAAAAACAGGTAGCTATTTACTCCAACCACCAGAGCAGTGACAGAATTCTACTTGCAGTAGCACCACAGTGTAGGATTGGATCCCTGTATTGATGGGAACTGCTGCTTGCTTTGCTGCAAAGGGTTATTCTGGGAGCTGCAGTACAGCCTTTCCTGCTGTGGCTTTGGTGTGGACATAGTCTAGCTCACCTCCTTACTAGGTGCTGTTAGCATTGGTAGGTGAAGGTTTGCATGTCACTACAATTGCTCAGAAAAGTCGTTTTACATGAGGAATTTCTTCTATGCTTTCATTGTAAAGTATTTCTACTGGTTATTTGCTTCTCTGTGGTGATCCCAAAGACCTGAAAGGGAGTTTACACACAAACTTTTGCATTAATTGAATCTTTATAGATGTGTGTGGGGCAGTGTCTGGTCTCCCCACTGGACCTGCAGTGCTCATGATCCATCTCTGCTCCGCCATGGGAATGTTCATCATTAGCATTGGTGCAGAGGATCTGTGACATTCTGTAGCTGATTAGGTTCATAGCAGATATGTATCCCCTAGGGATAAGATGATGAAAAAAACTTAACGCCTTTTTGCTTATTTAAAGTTGATATCCAGCTCCAAGTTAAATTGGATATCAAGTACTTGACTTGCTCTGCATATATTCTCTTCAATTCCATATACATAGGATTCTTCTCATTATCTGCATTTACAAATTCAAAGGCAATTAGCCCTGAAATAGCTAGAAATGTAGAGAAAGAAATGTTTGAATTTTTATTTCCCATAAAGTTCACGTTTTCTTTTTCATTTAAGTGGAACTTTAATTTATTTTGAAGCACATACGACAAATGAAAAAAAAGAAAGTCTCTCGTGGGATGGGAGGCTGAAAAGGACCATTGTCATGAAATAGAATATTTGCTTCCTAAGCTGGTGATTCAAATACTCCTTGAGAAGCTGAGTCTGTATCCACATGTTGAGAGTGCTGGTGCTGGGATGGCTGGGCTCTGGTGCTTCAGGTCTCCTGGTAGCTGAGCTGGCATCAGAGCAGTGCTGGGTGTTTCTAGAGGCCAGCCTGGTTTCTGTGCTTGGTACCAGCCTGCAGTGTCACCACAAAGCACAGCCAAACCTGCAGCACCACACCATCTGCTGTGTCCAGCCCGTCCCTGCCATGGGCTGGCATCCAGCTGCCTCTACAGTCCCCAGCAGGAGCTCAAATTTTTATCCAAGCCAAGCTTTGGAGCTACCTGTGCAGGAACACCTGTGTTCAATCAGAGGCTGAGTGGGTGTTAAAGAACATGGGAATGGAAGAAAGGGCTCAAATTCTCGCTTAAGATGTAATCCTGGTGTAGCCTCTGTGAAATAAGCCACTGCAGTTCCAAAGGAATTGGTGTCCCCATACTGAGAATGAGCAGACTGAGAAGGCTTGGCTCTCATAAACCCAGGCACAGAGCAGACATAGGATAGGAGCCAATTTCCTGGATTTTTCCTTTGTGTCAGAATGGAACCAGTCTGGTGAACAGGAAAGCCTGAACTGTGGCTGCAGTGCCTGGGCAGGAGGGCAGCTCTGGGGACCTGTCTCCAGCTCTCTGCCATCACTACATTCCCTGCAGACCAGCCTGTCCATCCCTGCAGGGTTTCACAGGGCTTGTCTCACCTGGCCACTGGGAATAACAGGTTCATGCTCTGTGTTGATTTTGCAGTTGTCTTCAGTTTTATATCAGTATTTAAGTTTCCTTCTCAGACACAACTTGTCTTCAGACATACCAGCTTTTCATGAAAGTAATTAATTTACAGCAATATCACTTAGTTCATCCAGCTGGCTGGTTGTGCCTTATTAGTGCCTAGGAACAAGACTAGGTTTTTTCTTCTTTCTGACAGGGGTTCTTGGAGCCTCGATGAGCAATTAGTTTAAAAAAAGCTGTCCTGGGGAGACAGAATTAGTACTAAAAAGGCCCAAGCCCTAACTTGAAAACCTTTGAGATGTCTGGAATTTTGTTATTCTTTTTATTCATCAAAGGATACATTATTAACTAACAATCTTCCCCAAAATACATACCACCTATTAAAAAATAATAACTTTTTTAAGGTTCACAAGTTAATTTTAATAATTTTTATCTAAAGTAAAAATATAATATCATATTCCAAGAGATGAATGAGTGTCC
>NW_008239283.1:5974278-5990305 GCF_000691975.1 Corvus brachyrhynchos | reverse complement strand
TCTTGCTTAGGGTTTTTTGTGTTGGTTGGGTTGTTTTTTTTGTACAATTGACATTTTCATAAAGAAATTTCCCAACGCAGAATTACTGCAGGAGCTGACTTTCAAAGGACTGTTGGTGGCATCGGTTTCTTCTTCTTTTTATTGGAGCTGGGGGGAGCCAAGATTAGCCTGTAGATGTTTTAACATCTGTAAATTCTTCAATATCTGCTGCAGTAGGAAAATAAATAACCAACAGCAGTACATGAAGACATTATATGTAACATGGCCTGAACTAGTACCTCACTAATGTGTACATAACCTGCTTTATAAAACCATATCTTAGCCAGGCTAAGCACTTAATTATTATTGATTAGTTCAGCCCACTCTTCCAGTATCAGTCGTTATTGAAATAATCTCCGTATCCCTCATTAAACATGCATCTGTTTCCATGGGAATGCATTTTTAAATAAGAAGTGCTATTTGAATATTATTGGTTTCACTGGTTGTTCAGGCACTTGGTACTGTGGTTGCCCAATCTGTCATAGTTAATCAACTCTCATCTCTTAACACTGGCTGCAGTTATCAATGAGTTGAGGATTAATATTCTGGGCGAAGCAGATGATAAATCATTTGTATATAATTAGTGTACAGCAAGGTTACAGCTGACATGAATTTTTATCTTAATTATGAGAGAAATTTGTTCCATTAATTTAATTTAGTTTGCATGAGTGGCTAGACACCTAACAAAGTTAATCTTACACCTGTCATTACAACATTAAGGAGAGGCTCATTTTCAAGCTGTAGACACAGAAACTCTGGTATATAAGGATAATGTTGCTCATTCTGATGTGAAAATAGATGATCGTAGACAGAAGATACAGAACCTACTCTGTTTAAAGACTTCCCAAAGGATTTATGTGTGAATATTACAGAGATTCAAATCTGGTTGCTGCTGTACCGAGCAGAGTAATTTTCCTTCATTCTCCTTCTGTACTCCTTCATGAGGGAAGCATGCAGTGCCTACAAACAAAGATTTTTCCCTTATTTTCATGGATATGCATTTTAATTACTTTAACTATATACATATTGTTAACATCTGACAATACCATAGCACTCGTATGATGTAATATCTGCATTAATAGCTATGGGTGAGGAAATTCTGCTGCCTGCAATGCAGCCTTCATATTTATGTGAAAAAGAATTATTCATAACTTCATCTACTACACAAATGGCAATTATGCAGGCATTTCTGAGGTTTCAGCAGATTGAATAAACCTAAATTCTGTGTTAATTATCCAAGCAATTATCAAGTCTGATAAATCATACATGATTGATAGATAAGGTGGGGCTGTTTGGGTAACAGGATATGGTGTTAGTTATTTTGCTGATAATTAACCAAGCACCTAAATGAAAAAAGACTATTTGTGGCATCTCTTATAAAAATGTTTATCTTTATAGATTTGTTGATTATAGTTATTTTATTCTGGTAGGATGACATGGAAAAAGAAAAGCCAATACCCAAGTCTTTTTACAGCTAATGAGATGAGACTGAATACAGTGGAGAGAGAAATATAAGTGAAAATTGCATTCTGCACTAGCTCAAGTCCAAATACATATTTGTAATACAAGCCACAGTCTCTTTCACATTTGCAGCATAAAAATAACCCTCAAACAGAAACATTAATTGAACAGTAACTCAGATTAATGTTTTGTAATATTAGTTCACAATTATTACTCTCAGCTAAGGTCAAGAAGTATATAGTTGGATATTCACAAAGAAATGACTGATTTAAAAACAAAGAGCTCTAATGGAATTCAATAGTGCTTTTCAGTCATTCCAGTTGGCATCTCTATTACCTGAAATGATTCACAGTCCATTATGGGAGCTTCCATGCTAATAGAATGTCTATCTTCTGTAATACAGACACATCAGGGCACTAACTGAGAATCTGTCACAATGAATTTCATCTAGATTTCACTTCATCTCTTCATGGACTGTAAAATTTGCTCTTGTACAATGCCTAAATTTACTGTGGGTAATTGAGAGAGATCTATAGATGCAGCACACAGTAAAAAGCAGTTTGCCAAAGATCTATTGTAAATTGTGCAGATTTGGTTCAGTTGGGAAAAGATTATGAAATGCTGGACACCACTGTCTGCTAATTAAATGTTTTTGGTGAGCTCTGAAAATATTTTGAATGGATCACAGTGAATAGAAAAGTGAAAACAGCAGCCTGGTTAAAATATTTCTCTTGCAGCTAGAAAGGCAATGAAAAAGCTTTTGAAATCTAAGAAACCCAAAATAAGAGGTAGGCAAATGAGTGAAAGTAAGCCCCATTACCCCCTGTAAGACTTATGGATCATATCAAGTAGACCTATGATATTTTTTATCTCTCTTGTGTTTACATAGTGCAAAGTGAGATAGTATCCACTTAATCTGACTTCTTCTAGTTCTTTAGAAAATCCTTCTTAAATAGGGCAGGCAACTCCATTTTATTTTTGCAACTGAGAATATCCATCCTATCTGAAAATGTTGCTGTTAAGTTCTATGCATGGATTCCTGATAAAAAATTAAAATAACGTTTAATGCGTGGCTCATTTTTTCCCCAGCTGAATACTTGCTCCTCTGCTCATGAAATAGATTTCCTGAGCATTTTCAACCATTTCTATCTATTTTTTTTTTAATTTTACTTGTTTCCATTGATAGCTAAATGAAGTTATTGGTATCCTTACTGATCACAGAATTTAATATTTGTTAGCCAATTACAATTGTGATATATTCTATAGCTTTTTTCCTAAGCCACAAACAGAATAATAGCATCACGCTTCACTGCAAGTGAAGTGATCTCAGCCTTTACATTAGGAGAAAATCAGAATGGTATGACTGCAGTTCATTACTGAAATAGGTAACTGATGAACTGAAAAGACAAAGGGCATTGTTAAATGAAATGTCATTATTAGAGCTGCTCATGTTTAACAAATGTACTGTAAGTTAATTCAGTGGTGTTTTCTCCAAAGTTCTCCGTAGGACGTTCACCATTCATGCTAATGTCTTCACATGGTCAAAGTATTTTTATTTTCTTTATGGAAATAAACATTAACTAAATCTTAAGCAAACACCAGTTAAACTGTTGTAAAAAATGGTACATCAATTTTTGTCCAAGGTTTACTTCCAGAGCTGTGGCTCACCCAGTGATCTCTGAAAGAAAAGCCTTTTTGAATGTTTTTGAATGCTTATGTATATTATGTTTGAATAAATGCCTTGTTTTCCTTGAAGGGAAACAGAAGGTAGATCCAGAGTTTCATGGGAAAAAGATTTAGTCTTTGGGCTCCAATTTAGCAATTTGTGATTATGCAACAAAGCACTTTGGCACGTGTTTAATGTCAGGGCCTGAAGCATCTGTTTAATATGTTGCTGAATTGGGGCCTTAAAGCACTAGCAGAATCTTGGACCTTGTGTTTTAAGAGTTGTGTAAAAGTAGTGTTCTGATATCAAATAAAAAACATATCATACTTTCAGCATCTGTTGGAAACTGTTTGCATTGCCCCAGAGGTGATAAAAATAATTTATGGACTCAGTATTTTTCACAACAAGGAAATGACCTCAGCTTTGGCAATCTGAGGTAGTTAGTGAAGCTTTTCTGCTACATTTATAGATTTACTTGAGCTACATATTCTTTGACCTGTATTTTAGATTTATTGGCAGATACATAAGTCACAGTGAATAACCTAAAAAGAAATTGATGCTCCGTGCATTTTGTGCATGGATTGACTGACAGATTAAGAAGGGCTGCTTCTTCACAAGTGATTGAGACCTATGCCCTTGCTTGTTATAAATATGTCTGTTGGAGTGTCATGTGAATTTTTTAACTAAAAGTTTTAATACAACAGGAAAATTAAAAGCATATTTAGACTATAAGATGTGTAAATATGAGCTTGAAAAGAGAATATATGTTATGGATGGCATGATAAGGACAAACTCCTGGGAGCAGCCCTTTTCTTCTCTGAGCAGTCCCACTGGCCTGGCACCTCTCTTAAGAAGAGGACTGCAGAGTCCAAGTCTGTTGCAGTGCATTAATGGTCCAAAAGAGCAGGGCAAGAAAGGTTCCTCTGGTTCCTCTCCTCCTGCTGTCGAAGTAGTGACACTCAGGTCAGCACTGATAGCAGCTGAGGCTTCACCCAGAGCTTGCTTTGTCTTGAATTGGTTTTGAAATGAAAGTCTGGGCCTTCAAGGTACATATTTAAGGCATATTCATCCCTTTTTCACTTTAGGCAAGGAACTTAGAAGTTGCAATCAAATATCTGTACTGACAGCTCCATCATTTGCCTGATGGAAACTGGAAAACAAACAGCTCCCTCTCCCATCCTGCCACCAGAAGTGAGATTAATTTAAAGTGTAGGGCAAGACTGTAAAAGTTTACTTTAGCTCTCTGTTCTTGTGGCCTTAGTAACCCCTTCACACAGTTTTTTTGCACCAAAAAATAATTGGCAATATAAAAGTTTTAAAGCAACCCATGGTGATGTATCTTCATTTTCTTAGAGGAAGCACAAGACACAAAATAAAAAGCTCACTTGAAACTGAGCTTCATCCTCATCTGTTCAGCTATGCATAGATTTTAAATGTATGAAAGAGAGATGTAAGAAAGAAATTGTAACAGATTCTATCTGTTCTACTGTTTCTGTCACCAGAGACATCATAAACAAAATAAACACGACTTGGACTGCAAACAGCTATGGATGAATTAATATTTTCTGCCTCCTGAATGTGCTACAGGAGATCTCTGCATTGGAAGTGAACCTTGCACTGTCTGAATATGCACGGGGCTCTCTGAGCTATCTCCAGCAACGCTAGCCACCAGGCAAAACATGTTTTCTCGACTTATTGCCACTCATTTGTTTAACTTCACCGCCACCTGCTGTCAAGGAAGGGAAGCTGGCCTGCAGGCTGGGAAATAGCTGTGATGTGCCCAGGTAGGACTTGCCAAAGCACTTCCAACTCTTACACAATTTTAATGTGTTGTAAAGGACAGGAAGGAAATAGTTGTTCATAAGGTTTGTGTCCCATGCATCCTTTACCTCACCCAAGGGAGTGTTTTATCCCTGTCACACCTTGTGAAGACTGCAGTAACACCAACCTAAGTAATGCCACCATTCTTTGGCACATTTTCCTTCTGCATTTTCCTCCTGCTTTTGCTCATGTTCTTTTTGACAGCACTCTTGCCCTATGTTCCTTCAAACAGATCCTGGAAAATCCCATCTTTTCCACCTTGCTTTAAAGTACCTAGAATAATGGCTTGAAGAGTAATCAGTAATTATAACATTTCTCATTTTGTGCAATGAAAGCACCATCAGTTTATCAGCCAGAGAGCACCAGAGCAGATGGATCCTCATCTCTTTCAGTATGTCAGTATTTCATACCTCATTCAGTATGTCAGGAAGTTCCTTCCAGTCTAGTTACTTGATGCTGGCATTTTCACTACATCTAACAAATAACACTCAGTGTGGATAATGGGTTGCATCCAGGAAAAAAAAAAAAAAAAGACAATCAACCAACTGAACAGCACCCCTTCAAAAAAACCCCCAGAAATATATGTATATGTAGGCTGTTAATTGAAAAAATAGTTTGCTTATGGAGAAGATGTTAAAATTGGAATATATTCTGCTACTGATGGGTGCAGTTAGAGATGGGAAGTCCGTAAAAGCATGACATTTTCTATTACTTCCTATGTACGTCTTTCCAGCTTTGACTCAATGACTTAGTTCTTTGGCCTGATTCAATATAAAACAACAGAAAACTTTCCTTCAACCACAGCAGGCTTTGGCTAAGACTGCCAGCAGAATGTCTGTGGAAGACAAGGTGGTATTTGAAGATTAACACAAATATTGTGTTTCGATAGTTGATCTGATGGCCTTGAAAGGTAAATGATATTACAGTTATATACATTTATTACAAATAGTATATTTTTACTCTGCAATGTCAAGAATAGGCTCTTGTCAGTGGCAGTACTACTTTGGTATTAACTCCTCATGGCATTGCTTCCAATCTCCTTGCTTTTCTGATTTTTTTTTTTAATTACTAAAACGGCTAATAATCAGTACAGCTGTAGAAAAAGCAAGATATAGTCTATATATCTTCTCTTAAGTCCAAAAAATAAAATTGCGTTTTGGTCCTGATCTCAGAATATGTGTCGCTATCAAAGCTAAGTTATGAGCTATATGGCTGAAAAAATGTAGCTCGATTTTCAGATACTGTGTTAAGTGCAGACCTGGCAGTTAGAAAAATTTTATTCTGCCTTATAAATGGAGTGAATTTGGTATGGAGTTCAGTGAAGAAGCATCAGAATGGAACACCAGCGTTGCGGGTTCCTTAGTAGAACACCAACTCTCAGGGCAACAAGATGTATGGGAAAAAGTCTTGTCCAGCATTTGGTAGCCTGTTAGCACAGGAGTGTGTTCTGGTGGGCAGAATGTAGAAACAGTCAAACTCATGTCCAGATCTCCTGATAAACCTCAGTATGAGACATGGAACAAAAGACTCTGAAAACGAAAGAGTTACATAAAATACTTTGGAAAAAGGTTGGGCTAGAGTTGACCATGGTCAAAGGCCAGAGATGTTGCTTTTTTTTCTTCTTGTTTTATCTCTCCATAAAATGTTTAAAATACTTGTTCTGACTCTAACCCTTTCACCATGCATTTCGTTTCCTCAGTCTCTCCTATGAAATGAGTGGATGCTCTCCTGAGAACATCCACTCTTCTGCACAACCACTCAGCATATGTGGAGGCAGACTTCATAAACTGAAGTATCTTCAGAACTGGCTCAACATTTGAAGTTCTGCCTTTTGGAAAGTTCATGGAAAATTACTGGTACCTGGTAGTTCTAACTTACTGCATGGCACGAAAGCCACTGCTTTCCTTCTCACTTTGGAACTCCCAGTTCACTTTGTCTTCCTGAAAGCAGGCTTGGCTGTTCTGTCTCTCACAGACCAGCACAGACCTGTTTTCTCTGAGCTACTATGAAACATGCTGCTTCACTTCATACACACTTCCAGAAATAAAGGCAGGTGAATCCTGATGTGATGTTCTGATAGAGCATATGCACTCAATTCATCCTACTTTCTAAATCAAAAAATTGCAGGGGTTTTTTTGGCTATGCAAAGGGAAGAGTATAGTAGATGGATTGACTAGACGACAGCCAGTTAGGGATGCAAAGACTGACAAAAAAGAAAATGCACTGTCAGATTTTTCTTTAAATCTGCAGTAGAAAGGGAACTGGGAGACAGTTTCACCAGAAGAGATGAAGACAGAGAAGTGGCTTTAAACTCAGTAGAACAGTAGGCAAGGTAAAAGGTTAATTATTCCTTTGGTGGAAGTTACAGTCCCTGAATTAATGGGAGCAACTGCATCTTCCCCCATGAAGCAGTTCCTGGATTCAGTCATTTCTGCTCCCCATGGCTCCAGTTATGGCATTGCTCCACTCTCACTGCTCCGCTTCCCACCAGCCCCAGGCTTCCCAAAGTGGAAGGAATTAATTTCTGCTGAGTCCATCTGTGGGAAATGGAAGAGTTTCATAGCATGGCTTTTTGGTTTACAAAGTCTGAGTAAGAGAAGCAATGCATCTCTGCAGCTACAGGGCATCATAGCCTGGGGTATGGTAAGTTGGCAGAGCAAGGCCAAGAGATGGGCAACTGGAAGAGGTTATATTCCCTCACAGAGATAGATTTAGGAGACAGAATGTAGCTGCACATCTGTTTTTCATACTAAGTAAAACTAATATGGATCCCAAGAAAGAAGGCAGCAGCAACGGGCAGCAGAGCTTGCTGGAGTTAACACTTGCTTTGTGAATGAGCTGTGACTTTAATAGCCATTCCAAACAAACTACACTGGACAGCATATGGCATATCCCAGGTATTTGTGTACCTGTAGGAACATTCCTCCTAATTTTAAAATCATGGAAGTTACAAGGCATCCTTTTCCACCTTTTTTTTCTAGAAGGCATAGTTCCTGATAAGAGGGCATGCTTTGGGGATAAGCAGTATAACTCCAGACATATTACTTCCAGCCTTTCAAAATCACAAGGATATGAACTACTGGAGACAGTGAAGAAATTGCTAGGAGAATTCTGCAACAAAAGACTTCATTAGCCTTGAACTGTAAAAAAATCCAGCACAGTCACAGGAGTCAGCCATACTGCTGCTTTTGAGGTGACTGATAAGAAAAGTGCTGACAATCTTAGAGGTAAATCTTTCTCCTGAGTGGCCCTGCATAAAGGATGTGAAGTTGCATAATAAGGCATTGAAAATTCTTATTTTTATTATGAGCCTTGCAATATTTGATGTTTGATTATAGCCCAGCTCCCAGAATCAAGGGATCAGGTGAAAGCTTCTGTTTTAATTAAGAAACAAAGGTTTTCTTCATTTTATGGTTGCTGGAAAAAAAAATTTCCAGGGGTGCAAAGCCCCCTCAAATCAGATGGAAAACCCTTCATGTTGATATATGATTTAGGTATATTAAATCACCTGATGTAGGTTGATTACATTGTTTGTGGAGATTGAATTTTTAATGTTCATTGTTTAATAACATTAAGGATAATAAACCCAAGTGAAGGTTTCTTTTTTAAATGACCCATGCTTTTATTAGCAACAAAACAGCTTCAGGGAGACCTGAGCTCAGGTCAATTGATTGCTTTGTGATAGCACTTGTGAAGGAACAAAAGGCAGGTAAGACTGATAGCTGATGTTGGAATTGTCCCTTTCTGGTAAATGACATTAGATCTTTGGCAAGAGTGGATGCAGATACACGAATCTGAAAGCAAGAACCCCACCAAAGGTGACTCAATACAAATGTTTCTGGCCACAGTGGGCACCTGGTCGTGCTGTTGTAAAGGACAGAAAGCTGCCACGATTTGGGCAGGCTGCTTATTGTTTCTGCACAAGGCAGCTTCTTCCAAGTGGAAGGTGGAAACTGGGTCTTGTTTTGTTTTTTAACTTCTTGTGCTTTAAGAAGCCTTAGAAATCATATAAATTGAAAGCTAAAGCTTTTGGAGATGTAACTTTATCCTCCCTCATTCTCTTGGGCAATAATGGATCTGTTTTCAAGTCACCGTTTAGTATGAGTGATTTTCTCCAACTCATCAACCATTGCAAACTTCCTGAATATTCCTCACTGCACAAAGCACTAGAATTACCAGTTGGGTATTTCTGCTACAGCACAATGAACATGGAAATGAACTCAACATTTCTACTCGGCATCACAGGCTGAATGAAGATTCCTCAGGCCACTGTTGTGAGATGCTGGGAGGAAGCACAACATATCACTTTTCTTTCATGGTAATCATGAGATGCTCTGTGCTGACTTACTCAGATAGGCTACTCAGTTTTAGGCTAGGTGACATTCTGATGATTATCTTTACATTTACATAATACATGCTGTATTATCTTATTAAATAAAATATTAATATTATGTGGACCAGATTTATGTGATAAATTAAAAAATAATTTGGTAATTACATGACCATTTTTTTAATGAATTCCATACTTGAGTTAAGTACAGTTAAGAACTTCCATGGTTTTAACATTCTTGACCTTTACCTAGTTTTTGGCAAGGTTCCCTGATGTTTAGGGGCTTTGCGCAGCTTTTGAAGGGTGAGAGAATCAGTCTGCACAAACCCCAGCCTTAGAAAACCAGTTCTTTGCAGACTAAAATTCCAGAAAGTGTTTTCTAGACTTACTATAGCTACTAACTGCTTTTGTTAACTCCTAAAGAAACTCACATTAGTTTGTCCTTGAATTTTAATGAAATGTGTGCCATCACCATTGTGAAGAAGAACTTATTCAGAAAAATTGTGTATTTTATTTGTTAGCATATTTGGGTTCAATTTGTGTTGAAATTAGCTATGATTTGAAAATAACAGTTAGGTTAAGATCCATCCTTTTTCCTTACCTCTGAATAGCTAGAACAGCAAAAAGTAATTCATTTTTCTTAATAATTGCTTCTGTAGAAAAAGAAAATCTTTGAAAAGACAGCTCAGCCAAGCTTCTTGAACACTGTAAGAAAATACTTGGATCACACTCTGAAAAACCTTGAACTGTCCAGTGCAATAAAACTTGGGACTGCATTTCATGATGCCCATAAAACCTGCTCCAAAGCCTCCTAAAAAATGTCTCAGAACAATTCAGAAAATGTTTGATTCAAATTACAAGAACTCAGTGATTTAAGGGACAGGAGAAGTAAGGTCACTGTCAGCCCTGATTTGTTTTCAGGATGCTCACTCTTGTACTCCGTATGTATAACTGAATAATGAATTAAAACATATTAAACCACCTCGAGGCGGCTTTCCAGAGCACAGCCGGTACTCCAGGAATGCATGTCTTACTGGCAGCAGAATACAGCGATGTGCCTGGTGTCACCAGAGGGTGCTCTTCCCCCATTCGTCAGTGTCTGCCTGAGTGTAAGCAAGATTTGATTCTTAAAAAGACACGTAGTTCTACTGCAGTTTTGGATTACGCCAGGATCCCCTGTGTAGAAGCAGTCTGAAGATGGAGGGAGTGGTAGTGAATGGTAGCAGAGTTTGCTTTTCATTTAGGGTTAAGTTGCAGTCAGGCTAAAATTCCTAAAGAGCATTGCTCAGTGGGACTGTTTAATTTCAAAATGCACACATGTATAAATTACTCAAGTTAAACTGGATGTCTGCTGAGACACTGAGACAGAACACAGCCTTTTTTTTTTTTCTGTAGGCTATTTTCCTTTTTGCTTAGCTGTGTCCAAGGTTACACTTCCCATGCTCACCTTGAATCTCTACAGTTCTGTCTTTTTTACCTCTACATCACTGATACTTTATCTTGCTTCTCTTACTACTTGTCTGCCTTTTCAATTCTCTTTCAAAAAATCAACATAGAAGAAGAAAAGCCAAAAATCTCCTCCATCTTAGATCATCATTCTCCTGGGAGTGAGGTGTACCTGTGAGAAGTCTGTTAACTGTTTCAGACTATCTCACTCCATTGGGAAATTACTGTTCATTTTTACAACTATTTTAAGTGAAGGATGTGTCATACTATTCTGGCATGTAGAAGGTAAGGTCTAAATCCATATATTTTGCCTAAAAATGCCACAGTGAAAATATATACCTCTCTGCACCTTTGAAAAGATTTGTAAATCAGTAATCCAATGACCTGTAGTCTCTTATTCTTTGAACATCAAATAAATCTTACTGGTGATTCTGTTTGGAGAAGTTTTACCTTTCACAAATATATTTATAAGTTCCTGGGCTTTTTGTTTTCCAACAATTCCAGATTTGCTCAGTCTCAATACACAAATGAAGCAAAGTATTTCTTCACTGTGTGAGCATCACAGACAGAGCTGTGATCTGTAATTTAATATCCTGGCCCAAATTAAGGAGTCTGTGATGCACTTACAGTGCAAAGGTTCTCATTTTGTTTGTTCCTTCTCAGGTCAAGGCTCAGTGAATCAGACTTAATTAGTAATTCTATGGATTTGTGAGTTAGAAAGACCCACTTCATTGTCCCGGAGATTAATTTCTTTTGAGCATAACAGCTACAGATGACCTGAGACTTTCAGAAGAGGTGTAAAGGCACTGTCCCAAACAAACCTCTCTGGGGGTGGCTACTCTGTGTCGAGGTGTGCTGTGCCTGTCCTTGCCTGGACTTTGCAACGTGTACCCATATAGAAACTGAGAAACTCCTCAGCAGCCTGATTTTCAAAGAGAGTACAGTAGCACTCTCTGAAAATCAAGCCTCTCAAAAATTGAAATACCCAAAATGCTTGGCTACTTGCATATCCTGACCACAGTCTTTGAGTCATGTGATCAAAATCATGATGATGCAGAAAGAGAAGTCTGGTAAAACCTTTAGTATTTGTCAGATACTTAGTTATAATATTCTCATTACTCTCCAGGCAGACTTTAGACCAGGCACAGATGAAACTGTAGAGAGGACCAGCCACCAATTCTGCCAGCTTCTGTTATGTGGACCAGGAGGGATCTGTGACTTTTTTTCTTATCAGAACCTCAGTATTTTCACTATCAGACTACCTTTTCTTCTCCAGATTCCACAGGCCACAAAGTCTTTCCTCTTCCTCCTATTTAAGAAAGGAACTACTCTGTGGCCCTTTTCTAACTACATCACCAAAATGACCATGAACAGGAGTTTCTTGTGTTACCGCAGCCATTACTCTCACCTGTTTTGCCTATGTTTGCTTTGGGTTTGGTTGGGATGAGCTAACAGCTTGGAAAGTGAGCTAAAAATGTTTGTGTTCATATTGCCAATCTTAACAATATTAAACAATGTTAAAAATGACACAAACGTATTTTTCAAGAAAAATGGTCTTCTTGTCTGCCTGTTTGTTTTAAACTATTAAGTGCCGAAAATAGGAATTGTTCAGAGGAGAGACTGAACAGGACCTTGGCTGGACTGGACCTTCTGAATGTCACCCATGGGTACGATAGTGAGCATGTTTAAAACATCACTATTTGCTGTTCTAGGTGAGTGCTGAAAGGGCACAATACCTTGCAGAGAATATCAGTCGGTTTGCAATGCAAAAATGCAATGGTCTGCTGCAGCCCCTAACACAGTGGCTACTGTAACAGGTCTGTGACTTTTTCATTTCACAGTGCACAGTCTCATTTCCGCTGACGATAATTGGGAATTTGCAATTGCCCACTGAATGGTTCTCTATGCTTACTACATCTCACGAAATAGATGAAGGGGAGCCGAGTAACTGTAAGGAGATGGGATACAACCAAGACAACAAATTAAAAGAGTAAATGCATACAGAGGGTGATTCTAGTGCTGTGGCCAACAGTATTGCTGATTCCAGAAACCTGGATGAAAACCATCACAGGTATCATTTCATTAGGGATCAGGATGGAAGTGATCTCTCTGCTGGGGCTGCTAGGCAACAAAATGGCTTGAAAAAAGAGCTCACCCAAGAGATGAGCCACAGAAAACAATGCAGAATTTGACACTGAGTCTGGAAGGCTTGGGTTTAGTTCCCTACAGCTGGCTTCATTTTCTGCTGTTAGTAGGAATCCAACTGAGAAGATGCAGTCATGGCAGTACCGAGGTCCATAGCCCAGTGCAACCACTGAGATCCTTTCCATTTACTCCGAGATGTGTCCATGACACTTTGTTTTATGGTATCCATAAACAAATGTTGTACCTTAACAAGAAGATGCTGTAGGAAGGACCATTGCACAGGAAGTTATACTTACTTTATTTTATCTATCATGCAGAATGGAAATAAATTGCTTTTAGGCCTTCTCAGCATAGAAAACATTGGAAAGTTACTTAAGTTACTTTGTTTATCTAACTGTGTCTGCTCTACAAAGAGTGGAACCCTTCCTGTTGCTGTTACAACTCCATCACACATTTTTATTCTTATTACAAAAAGAAACAAATATGTGCTAGAAGAGACAGTGAGACCTACTGCTACATTTTCAGTGGTGACTGAGTTTGATGATGTCGCAAGTCCAGGCTGAACAGCGAAATGAATCACATGGCTGTATGAAAAAAGGATGAAGCTCTTCAGCTCAGCTTCATGGGATCAAGATTAATGAAAAAGGAAATTCAAGACATGATTGTTGAAAGCAGCTGCACCAAGCACCAGAGCTCACTTACCTTCACAGATCAAAATGAAGTAGGGACAGGGAAAACACAGCCTAAGTTGAATCTGCTAAACATTTGCAAGCACAAAATCTAAAGACCTGAAGGAAGGGAGGTTTTTCTTTTTTAGATGGTAACCCTCTTGGGACTCTTCTTAAACCTAAGTGGTATTTAGAAGATTGATTATCCAAATGTCATAGGGGACAACAGCTCTGTCTGGGTAACTGAATGAATTTGCATCACAATTAGGTATTGGGAAGCAGTGCTTTTGAGAAGTATTGTATTGAGGTTCAAGTGATCCAAGATGAGTTGTAATGACCATAGATTTTTGTATTTTTTCTTTCCTTTCCTTTTTCTTTTTCTTTCCTAACTACATACCAACAGAAGGAAAATTCCAGCCTATAAAGGAGAAAAATGTTTCCAGTCCTTGTGGTCTCATAGACATAGAGCAAATTAAAACAACCTATTACATTTCTGTAACTACATCATTTCAGGCCAGCTTTGTGATTTTGGGGGCCAGTTGCATGAGTTTTAAAGTTCATAGGAGTTAATTAGCCCTGTCTCCTTCCTTTGGATTACTGTGCTTTAAAAAGCCAGAGAAACAGTTCTGTTTCCTGGGGTAGGTTAATTCCCTCCCTTGTCTGATACTCAGTTACTACTTAAGCCCCTAGTTTATACTACTTTTGGCTTTTTATTTTTCCTTTTTCTTTAATGTATTTCTTTGGAAATGAATTTCATGACCATATCATGGCTCAGGAAAATTTTTCTCAAGTTGATGTTTCTTCTCAGCAGTTCCCTTATGACCTGTACTTGCTGGTGCGTCTGAAGGTTGTCTACATCCCTTCTAACACTCTCCTGTTTCAACCCTTCTCTTTGTCCCTGCTTTTCGTTGGCTTCAGTCTTCCTCTGCATGGCAATCAAATTAGAGACGTACAGTTCTCTGGGAGGAGAAGACAGACAAAACACAGACAGTCCGTATTGCTGTGGTGACCACATTAGCCTCTGGGGCTGTGGAACAGTGTTCTGCAGCTCTAATTAAGATGTGGCGTGTGGTTAAACCAGGCCTGAGCTGGTCTGGCCTATTTTTACTTTTATTATTGTTACTATTGTTTTGATCACTCTGTCAGGGCAGCAGTCAGAATGGACTGGCTCACGTATGCTCTGCTGCCGTCCAAAGGATGGGAACACTGCTCTCCTGTTCCTTCACCTTCTTGAGATGCTTCTAGCCACAGCTGAGTGCAAGGTTATTCTTTTTAATACTCTGTATGTGGCAAAGAGTCTGGAAACAGAACACCTGTGATAGACTTGAAAAGAGACCCCTGTCAGGTATTTCTGAAGCCATCGCCAACAAGAATGCTACCCATGAATACTGCCATGGTTTGCTACCAGGCTGTTCAGCCCATCAAATCCTTGTGCATTGGTGTGATTTTATTCATGAATCCAGCATGTGTTGGCAACCAGCCTGGGCACAGCATCCAGACCCCAGCACACCCATCAGGGTCTGCCCGGTGCTGCCAAGCCCAGGATGGGAGGCCAGGCTCCAGCACATTCAGGTGCCCACCTTCCCACCAGGGGATGCTCAGACATGGCCCCCTGATGTGCCCTCCGCTGGGAGGTAGAGCCAGCACCTGTTGCAGGGGTTCCTCAGCATGGGACTGTTTGATGAGCAGCAGCTGAGGGAGTGGGGGGTGTTTAGCCTGGAGGAGGCTCAGGGGTGACTTTTTCAATCTCTGCAACTCCCTGGAAGGAGGAGGGTGCAGCTAGGTGGGGGTCGGGCTCTTCTCCCAGGAAACCAGCGACAGGATGAGAGGACATAGTCTTAAGCTGTGCCAGGGGTGGTTTAGGTTATTAGCAAAAGTTTCTTCACAGAAAGCATGATGAGATATTGGAATGAATGCGATGGTGCACCGAAGGTGACCTGCACAGCGCTGCCGGCAGCCCCACAGGCCTCCCCGCGCCCAGCCTCCTGCGCGGCACCGACCCCCGCGCTCCCGGCGAGGGCCGGGAACGAGGGGAAGGAGCTCTATTCTTAGGGAAGTGGTGAAGTCACCGTCCCTGGAAGTGTTTAAGGAAAGCCTAGAAATGGCCCTTGGTACCATGGTCCAGTTGACATGGTGGTGTTCAGTCTTGGACCTGGTGATTTCAGAGGTCTTTTCCAACCTAATTGATTCTGGGATTCCAACCTAAGTGATTCCGGGACCTGTGTGCAGGGGAGAAAAAACAGAATTAAACCCCCCTTCAGCTGTTCGGTCACCAAAGGAAATACGGCTGGCAGTGAGAAGTGTCAGCGCCCTGTGGAGCATGAGCGGCCGTGAGGCGCCTCGCAGTCACAGAGCACTCAGTTAACTTGTCCTCCATGCTGGCGGGAGGCCTCAGGAACCCTTGCAAAAGGGGAAAAAAAAAAGAAAATGCGGCGGGGGGAGGGGGACAGC
>NW_008239283.1:5935193-5973810 GCF_000691975.1 Corvus brachyrhynchos | reverse complement strand
CGGGGAGGCCTGTGGGGCTGCCGGCAGCGCTGTGCGGGTCACCTTCGGTGCACCACCGCTTCCCGCGTCCCCTCTGCAAGCTGGGCTCGCCGGGTTCCCTTGGGAGGGAGCGGAGAGGAAGAGAGTGCCCAAAGGGTTGGAGGTGGGAAGGGTGTGCAGGTGGGTCCCTGTAGCTCTCGGGGGATGCCTTGTTACCTTCTCTCCGGCCTAGGGCCGAGGTGTTCGGGAGCCCTGTGCCTCTAGGAAATCATGTGTATCCCCGGAGCTGTGGGGTTTCATCCTGTAAGGTGGGGACAAAAGCACTGGGACGGGCTGGCTGTGGTGGTGAGGCTTCGGAGCACTGAGGCTGTCCGGGCTGCCCGTCACAGTTTACTTTTTGTTACTGCTGTGCTTTGAAATTGCATTGCCCAAAAAGTGGAATTCCATGTGAGCGTGTCCTCCTGTTTTTGTAGAAGAATTATAGAAGCGTGTCCTGTTTCAGCTGGGATAGAGGTTAAATTGAGGCGTGTGATTTTATGAACCCTGAAATTGAATGAAATGTGCGAAATGGAGAATAAATTAACTGCCTTATGGCAGTAGGACAATCTCACTAGCTGGAGGCAAGCAGTGGACCAGGAGTTCGATCAGTAAAAGCATTTAGCTGGGTGAAAATATGTGATGTTAAATCCATGTAGAAATGTGTTACCTGTTTCTTTCATGTCTTTCAAATGAACAGTTTTAGCATTAAACCAAGTTGCTCATAGAAGACAGGTTTTTCTCTGGTACGTGATCTGTGCCAAGGTTAAGTTCAGAAAACGTTCATTCCTCAAATGAATGAGAAAAGCTGAATTAGTGTTGTGTTGTTTGTTTGTCAGGTTGAAACAAGAGAAGATGAGGAGCAAAACATCAAGTTGACTGAAATTTTGGAACTGTTGGTGGCTGCTGGATATTTTCGAGCAAGAATCAAGGGGTTATCACCCTTTGACAAGGTGAGGCCAGCACAATATTTTTCAATGCCTTTTTTAAGTATGAGGCTTATATGTTTTGCCAGTTTGCTTAGCAATTCTAGGTGACTTTATAAGAGACATTTGCAACCTGTGAGGCTTCCCTGTGTGAATAATTCTGCAAATGACCTAGTTTCAGACAGGACCTCCTCAGTCTTGAAAGACAATTTTGTGCAGCAAGGCCTGTTTTAGAGGAGACAACTGGATGCAAACCAACTGCTGTCTGCTTTTATTGTGGGTGTTATGGCCTGTGTTAGAATTGTGTACAGGGAATTTTCCTCCCTCTCTCAACAGCAGTTAGAATAGCTAGGATATGTGGAGATAGCATGGTAATTTTAAAAACAACATTGATGAGAAATGAGGAAGTGTCTGTGTAAGAATGGAACAGTTAGCCTGGCGAGATTATTTTGGAGTTGTTTTTACTTATCTATAGAATGTCATATTTGTTAACCTTTCATTGTCCTAGACAGGAAGTGTGTGATACTGAGAGTGAGCAAAGTTCAGGTTGAAGAGAGATTTCTGAATTGTTTTAGTGCTGACTCTGTGAGAAATTCCTGAACCAGGGTTTGAAAACACAGAACTACAGCAGCCTTGAAATGGACTCTTCTGTTTTCTGCTCTGTCTTTGATCATAGCACAGCCTTACTTTGCAGTGCAATTTTATTTTATTCAAACTCCTTGGTATTGCTAACAGTAGCTGCTCAGGAGTGTCTGCTCGCAGAGAGAGTAGTTTCAAGGAGACTGCCTTAGGAGGTAACATTGTTGCATTTATGTGTAGAAATCACTTACACTTACTTAAATACGATTGCAAAGTTACCATTTCATGACAGTGCCCAACCTCACCGAAATGACCACTGCTGCTGAAAACGATCACGCTGCTAATGCAAAAGGGATATGTAGGTTATCAGTTCCAGAGGGGAGCGTGAGAGGGGTGATGTGTCAGAAACCTTGTTAGAAACACGGGGTCCTAATTTGCTGCATGATGTTGTCAAGTTACTCCACATTTTAATCCCTTTTTCTCTTCTTTGCCTTTGCATACATTTAGGTTATTTTGCACATATTTATGAAAAGTTGTCTTTAAATATTTATGTAAAGTTGATGAAATGGCTCAGGAGTTTAAATATGCGTATGTCAGAATAGGGCCTGAAATAGAGATTTCTACAGAGCTGGGGATTTCCATTGCTGTGCTGATACTGTGTCTAGCACTTTGTGTTGCATATGTCAGCAAGCAAGAAGTAATAGTAGCAAAGATGTATATAAAGAGGTAAATATATGACTGCAGTAATTATGACCCTTGATAAAATTTTGATATGGTCACTTTTTAGAGGTCATGACATTTAACATACTGTTGCTTTGTATCCATTGTTTTTTTTGTTTGGTTTTGTTTTTTCAATCTGAGAGCTGTTTCAAAACTAATATATAAAGCTAAAAGAGGAATTTAGATTGTCAATAACTGCTGGGCTGGTTTCTGTCTTCTGGTACCTGTGCATTATGTGTAGTATTGTATGAAGTTGATATGGTTATGCCATGTATTTCAGTTTGTCTTAGAGCAGAGAGGATACTGAGCATGGAGAGATTACTGAGATGTCGTTTCTAAAATAAATAAAGCCTCGAAGATGTATTTGGGTTTACCTCTTCAGTTTAAAGTGGCCCTGACAATGCTGTTGCTTCTTTGCCAGGTGGTGGGAGGCATGACGTGGTGTATCACTACCTGCAGCTTCGATATCGACGTGGATTTATTATTTCAGGAAAACTCTACTATTGGTCAAAAAATGTGAGTTGATTAAATGGCAAGTGGGGGATTTTTCTTCTTTTTCTTAGAAAATAAAAAGTGGGTGGGGAGGCGGAAGTTACCTTCTATTTTTCTGTTTCTAAGAAAGAGTTTTAGTTTAAATTTCCTGCTTTTGAGGACTGCCTGTTTACAAAACGTTGCATGGGTTTCTGGGTTTCTCAGACTGTAGTTCCACAAATCCTAAAACCAGAAAGAAGCTTATTTCGGAAAAGGCAGGGCTATTCCCACTGGGCTGCAATGTTCTTATATCCCTACTAAGCACTGAAAGCATTTGTGTGGCTCCACACTGAACTGAATTGGGAGCTGATGCAGGTTAAAACCTACCCTCCCCCCAAAAAAAACCAAACCCAAAAAACCCAAAACACCCCAAAAGGAAAAAAAAAGAAAATAGTTTTAACATGAATGAATTCCTGGATCCGGTTCTCTGTGCAGCTGCACAGATGCTTGTGCTGGCACAAGGGGATGATGCAGAGGCCAAAGCAAAGGGCAGAGGGAGACCACGCTGCTGGAAGTTGGAATGCAACATTAGAAGACCTTCCCTGAGTTTCATGTGTCTGCAGTTCTGCTGTGTAAATAACCTCTGACTCCCTTTTATGGTTCTGGGTTGGAATTGTAGGCATCAGCAAACAGAATTTAAAGCATGTCACTGTTGCCAAAATAGTTACCTGCCCCATACTGAGGAGGAGGATTTCCTTCTCAGGGTGACCCAATGAGAACATTTTGTTTTGATTCATTTCTTAGGCATGGAATTTGCTCATAAGCCAGCTAATTCCTGTACCAGGGAGGTTATAGACATTGTTTTTGCTGGGATAGGGAACACATTCTAAACTCCATTATTTCTTCATGTGTATCTGTGATAAAAGAGCCATAATTAAAATTTCCAGGAAATAAGATTAGCCTGACAAATTACAGTGGCATGAAGAGACTTGTTTACTCAATGTAGTTAAAAAGAAATCTTTCTGTGTTGTTTTCTTGAAAGTCATGGAGCATTTACACGGCTTTTCAAAATAAATATTTGTGGGTATTGCAATTGCATTTGGAGACACTCAAATCATCATACATAACTAACTACATAAAGCATTGCTGACTGCAAAGAATTAAGTAGAGACCATGAATGAAGATGGTGGTGGTAGTTTTTTATCTTTGTTATCCTTAAGAACAACCAGGTAGGAAATAGTTAAGTTGTTCTCAAAGTGTTCTGTTATTTTTCCAGCTGACTGGATGCAAAATTGGCAAAACAAAAACCAGGCTCCTCTCCCAAAACAGCAACAATGATTTATTTGTAAATCTAAAGTGTTCAGTATGACAGTAGCATAGGCTGTTTTGATGTCCATGTAATGTTTGTATTGGTAGAGGCTCAGGGCTTCTGTGGTGTTCTCAAGATAAGGAAAAGTTAAACTGTGTTTTCTCACTATTATTCCAAAGGCATTGTGAAGGTGTCCTGTTATTTAATTACTGAGCTGAAATAAACATGGAAACATACATTGGATAAATAGCTTTTGTTTTAATTGCCCTGGCTTTGATTGTGCTTCACTTCCCTCCAGGAAGTAAAATGTTTCAGGCTCTATTCCCAGATTTTGGTCACTGTCTCATATCTCTTGATCCCCTTTTGTTCTTCCAGGATCTTAGTTGTCCTTTTGGACAGTATTAAATATCATTGAGGTCAATACTGGACCAGTTAATTTTTTTCCTTCATGGAGAAATAGCTTTGGTTTTCCTAGTAAAGTTTTCATCCTCAGTAGTGACACCTGCTTTAAAAATGTACTTGTCAACATTGGTAGCCAAAAAAATTCTTGCCCTAAAATTAGGTATTCAGTGGAAACAGGATGAATTTCTTGCAGAGGGATCCCTTGTGGCAGGGTAATCCTTTCACTTAACCAGCTCTTACTGAGCTCTAGAATGAGATTGCTGCCAATTCAGTTTTAGTCACTTGAAAAGTATGTAAAGTGTACTGTGTATTTAGATTTTAAGTGCAGTATGTACTTAAATTCATAAAGTTTCAGGAGTAACATCAGGATATATTCTGTGAGTTCTGCTAAATAAAGTCTTAAGTTCTTATATTTGATTCTGGACTTCCTTGGAGTGCACATCTCTTACTTAATGTAACTATTCTTAAAGCTACTGTCTCTTCATATTGAGTGTACACTAAAACGTGCAAAGGTGTTTGTAGGTGTATCTTACATGGGTATTTCATCTGTCCAGACATGCAGATCCTGAAATTTTCTGTAATAGTTAAATTTCCAAGGTAGGAGCCTGTAAGTCGGGCTTAATCACCTCTTCACAGACTGATGATATAAATAGTGCCTGTAAAAGCTGTGTTGTAAATAGTTTGATTGCTTTTCAGTATAGATAGTGGAAGCCACTAGAGGGAATCTTTGAACTATTGTGTTTGCAAAAATAATTTGTAATTTACAAAAGAAAATTGTAGCATATATACATCTGTCTTTTTGTTGTTTTATAATAGTGCCTTAACTGAAAAAATTGTGTCAGTGTTACCAAAAATGAAGTGTCCACATCGTTTGGAACCACATCAGATCCAGGGACTGGATTTCATTCATATATTTCCTGTTGTTCAGGTAATAATTTCATGGTGTATTGATACTTTGCTGAAAAAGGCCATAAAACTTGCATAAAAAATATAACAAAGCTTTGAATTATTGTTTGGCTCTTTATTTAACTTTGGAATAAATAATCACAGAGAAGTAGTTTGAATTAATGTTTTTAAAGAATGAAGTGACATTATGGATGATAGAATTTTTAAGTATTGCTTGATTCACATTTAGAAAACAAACTCTAAATTCTTTGCCATGGAGTCAGATTGTGCCTATTGTGGAATGGCTGCTTAAAGAAGCCAAAGTTTAATCTTGTTGTGGACTCTGATAGTCCTCTTTGCCAGACTAGGAAATAGAACAAATACCTTAGGTCTGTCTTTAAGCGTATGGAGTAAGTTGTGCAGATAGACCTTGAATCAGAAGGACATGAATAAGGCAAAAGCCACTGGGGTCATTTCTTTAGGCATAATTCATCCTTATTTCATATCACTGAAAAACTGTGCTCTGACAAGTGATCCTCTTACTGTGTATTTGTTGAGCACCACTAACTCACCACGTGCATCGTTCTCAAGTTTATTAAGATTTAAGCTAACACTTGATGTGTTCCAGTTACATGTGGTATTTTGAGAATCCTTGGCATGTTGTTATCATTTTTTGATTTTCCTTTCATCTGCACACAGAAATGTATCTTTGACAGATAGGCAAAATGAAGACTCTTAAGGAAGCTTCTTTTCCATTAAATATCTCCTTACCTCATGTCTGTGAAGGAATTTAGTGAGTAAGAATTGAATCTAAATTTTGGTTTGTAAGAAGTGGGGAAAACTTCCTGGTGCTCTTTCCTGTTATCTTCTAGTAGGAGCTCCTGAGGAAAACCACACTTAACTGCACTCCCCACAAAACATTCTGTGGTGTGTGCTACTCTTACACAGCTTTCAAGCTGTGGTGATGCTGCCTAAGGTGGGAAGTTGGTATCTTGCTAATGTGAGTTTTTACTTCTGAACTCTATTTCCTAAAACTAAAATTCAACCCAGGTGAGTTTCTTGCCCTGGTCACTTGATGGCAGTGAATGGTTACATTTATCAAACACAAGGCTTCTTTCACAGGAAATATATTGCTCCTGCTGTAAAAACTATAGCACTAGGTATTATTTTCTCTCACCTGCTTTATTCCAAATCCTGGTTTGGGATATTGCCTCTGGCAATGAGAAGCAGGGAGGAAATGTACTTCTGGGTTTCCCCAAGAGCAGTGAGTCTTGGTATTTGTAGCTGGCCAGTAGTGGTAGAGCTGACCCCTACTTGGCAATGATGTTCTTTTTTGATGGGCTTAGTTTTTGGTATGTAGAGGATCTTTCTTTAAAAAATGTGGCTTTCTGTCAGATCTCTGTGAAGTTCTGCCTGCTCCACATACTGCAGGATCCTCATCAGACTTCAAGGAAAACTTATTGGTGTCACCAGTATACTGTGTTCTGAAAAAGACCATGCAAAATATGAAATGCTGACTACACCACGTAGGAATTATGTATTTGATAATGGCACTTTATTCAATGCCCTGTTAAACTCAAGATTCTATTTGCTATCTGTAGATCTCAAATCAGTTTCCAAATAATACAAAAGCTTGCTCTTCAGCCTGGCATTGTGTCCCATTAGCTCTTGCACTGTGCAAGAATTCAGATGGATCCTTCCCTACAGGAAGAAATTAGGCTGAGTTGGCTCACTGCCATAGACTGTAGCAGAACTTTAAAAAAAAAAAATTTAAAAAAGTCTAACAGATATACCAATGGGCAGAAATGTTCTTCCTAATAAATTCTGCTTATGATCAGAGGCAAAAGTATGTACACAGTCTTGTTTTCAGATGTGCTTGGTAATTAATAGTCAGCATTTTCATCTCTTGTCATCATGTTCCCCTCACTTTCCAGGGGTTCATGGTTATAGCACAGGAAACAGTTGCTGGTTCAAACTTGGATCCCACGATTGATCTCATCTCTTCTGTGACCTCCTGCACAGGCTGTCAACAGCCTGCAAGATTTATCTCCTCCAACATTGTTTAAAATGTACTTCAATATTTTGTGGCTTTTTGTGTGGTCTTATAAATGTCAGAAGAAGTCTTTTTTCTTGCATAGGCATGTGGTTCTTCATGAACATTTCATAGGCTTGAAGATACGTCTTTTCATGGTGGAGCTGTAGTTTTTTAAACCAGTGAGTGATCTATAATAGGAGAATTGCACAGAGGAAACATATGCACAGAAGAAGAAATGTGACGTTTATAAAGTAGCAAATGCTGACACATTTTGTTAGGATTAGGCCAAAGATTTTCCATGTTTACAAATAAATCACATCTTCTTGTTTCTGTGCTTAAAATGTGCTTTTAGCTTTTATAATGTATTAAAAATTATGCAGTAGTTTGGTGTTTGCTGCTATTATTCTTCTGTTTTCAGCTGGTACAATTTTTTTTTCAGTGGCTGGTAAAGCGTGCAATAGAAACAAGGGAAGAAATGGGAGATTATGTCCGTTCTTACTCTATATCACAGTTTCAAAAAACTCACAGACTGCCAGAGGTAAGATCAAGACAGTTCTTGTTTCTGTGATAGTATGTCAAGTACTCAATTGCAGTACCAGCCCCACAGCTCTGAAATCTGCATGCTTTACCAGAGTTGCTTTTGCAATCGTTTTATGAATCAGTCCTAAAGGAATCCTGTACAAATTCATCTGGGAAAAAGTTTAAGCATTATTGTGACAGAAATTTTGTAGATTCTGGTTAACTTTTGCTTAATGATTGCCTTAGTTTTTCTGCAATATTTGGTATTTTTTTGTCATTCTAGCTGTTCAGAAACACCCAGCATGCTGTGGAGAAGCTGATGTAGCTAACTGAGACTTAATATACTGTTTATGCTCCATAATTTAGGGTTTCTTTCAGAGTGCTGAAAGGCAGCTATTGTCTCTCTGTATCCAAACCCCAAAACTCGTTCTTGAAAACTAGATTTGTAAAAAAGTTCATTCAAAAACTGAACTGTTCTTCAGCAATGATACGAAGTTTCCTTGGTAGAGGAGGAGAGATTGAATGACCTTGGATATGTGCCTGTAGTGCAAAGCCATCAATTCTGTTCATACATATCACAAGGCAATTCCATGTTTAACATGTAGAACCCAAGTTTTGTCTCTTAGTAACAGGATTAAAGGTAGATGTCCCTAGTATTGGGATAGACAGATTTTATTAACTTGGCCTGGTTTTGATTTTGATTTTTTTTAAATTATTATTGTTAATGCTTAGAAACTGAAATAACAGTTACAGGAAGCTTCTCTTTTCCATATCAAGTCTATCTCAGCTTCATTTCTTAAAAGTGTAGTAAAGATTGGAGAGCCCAGTAGTGGGCTGGGATTGCATTTGTGTCAGGTACTGCCTAAGCAGAGAGCAGAAGGGCTGCTGATCTGGACACAGTTTTAATGACCTACCTACCATCTGATGGCAGAAGCAGGTACTTTTCTGTGTTACAGCAAATCACTAACATTTCACCAAATCACTGGGCAGCTCAGAAAGTATTTGACAGCTTTGTTTCACAGAACAGTTAGAATGTTTGAGATTTAATCTCCATTCCTGGTATTTTTAATTACCTCCACTAATGTCTTTCAGGATGATGAATTCATGCAAAGAAAAGAGAAGGTGATCAAAACGGTTACTGATATCTTTGTAAGTATGTTAGATTTCTTTTTCTATGATGAAGAAGCAAGTGATTTTACTAATGAAATGGAGGTGGTTAATTCTGTTTTATGCAGCCAATCCTGGGTTTTCTCATGAGAAGATCCCAATTAAGTTACATGTTGAGTTTCATTCTTAGAACAGGTCTCGAATGCCAATATATTAGATTGAAAACCTTTTAGGTGTGCATTGTACGAGTAGATAAACCGTATCAACTGCCTGCACAGACTGTGTGGAATTCCACACTATCAAACAAAAGTCACAAGGTAGCTTACAGACTATTAAACACTCAGCACACTGAAATGTATTTAAAGCTATCAGCAGTTGTTCTATTTGTCTTGAAATTAGTTAATATGATGATGATCTCAATTACCTTCATTTCAAAACCTGACTTTTTAACTTCTTGTAATTAGCAATGAAAGTACACACCCTACTTCAGAAATGTTTTCTTCAAGTAGCAGATGTTGGTTGGGAGAGGCGATCTCAGCTGTGTTCTCCCTCTTCACATGCAAATCGTCTAACTCTTGGGTAAACTGTTTGTATATATTTTTGAAACCTAGTTCATGAATGTGACAGAGTGTGGCACATAAAATATGTAAGCTCTCTCACTCATACTTGAATTCAGCTGCCTGGCTGGTCACTGGAGTTTCTGTCCTTGCTTTCTAATTTCCCTCTTTGCTTGGGACCATCAGTTCACCATTTCTGACTCTCAGTAGTTCGCTACTGGTTTTGGGGATTTTTTGGACCATCTTGGTAAATTCCAAGCTAGCATTTGACAAGAGGTGAGAAATCTGGGTTTGCTTTGAATGGGACATTTCCAAGGCTCTTCAACAGATGGTGAAACCCTGCTCTCCTGAGAAAATCAGTGCTTTTTCAGACAGCTCTAGCCAGGCACCCTGAGCTCCTCATGCACAGATGGAGGTGCTCAGTGCTGGTGTAAGGAGCCATATGAAAGGGTGTGTAGTGTACCAGTCAAGCCACCTTACTCTTTGTCAGGTTTTGGAGGGAGGGAGCTGTTATTCTGTGCAAATGACCTGAGTGCTACTGAGCCTAATATATGTGGTTGAATTACAGCATGTGTTTATAGAACAACATTGCAAGGCAAGTCTCCAGGTAATGACAAGCGTAACTCCTTTGTTAATGTTTGAATAATTGTCCTTGCTTTGGAAATTTCAATTACAGTCTCTAAAGTATTGTTCCCCATGATTTGATTGAGCTTTTTAATTATTAGCAGACTTACGGTGAGTCTTTTACTCCAACTAGAAACGCTTGCCTTTCCAGTGAGACATATTTTCTGTTTTAGAAGTTAGCTCCCCCTGAACATAGGTATCATTGCATCATTTATCCACCTGTATAGCCCTTTAAACTGAGAGACAATGCAAACCTGTGTGAGAAAGCAAATTACAAATATGTATTCTATCAAGTACCACTTGAAATTCATTGGGGTTCTGCTTATTTTCAATTTCAGAATAATTGTCCTAATTTTTCAAGTGTGCCCTTTACCTGCACTGTCCTTAAATAGCACTAAAGGTTCTCTATCCAAGTGGCTGATCTTGATCTTGTCACTGAAGAGAGAAACAAAATAATCACAATGCTGTTATGGGACACCAGTACCTAAAATTTTCAGTAAATTTAAATGTTAAAATAATTTAAAAAATAAAGAAGATACTTGATTAACAGCGATGAAGGGTTCCCTTTGGTTACTGAGAATCAGAAGTTTTCAGGGCTTAGTGTTCATGTTCTATTAATTTGTATTCTGTCTTCTACTCTGTCTCACAGATCTCTAGTTTATAGGTGCATGAAGTTTTTACCTTTGTTCATCATTGCTCAGGGTATCATTAGCCAAATACCTTTTCCCTAAATGTACGAGCTCTGTTAGGATCATGTCTTCTACAGCTGGCACCTGATCTTCTTAATGAAAGATTAGTTCATGAGACCTCTTAAGGCATTAAGGCATGAGTGCAGTCTAGAAGAACACACAGAATGAATTTTCAAGGCAGAATGTTCACAAGCTTTCCCATCTATCCATAGGAACTGGAAGGAGGAGAAGGTGGCTGTTAGATGAAGGCTCCTTTGCAGGTCACTGACACAGATCATGCCATAATCAAACCTCTCCTGATGGGAGAGAGTTTTTAAAGTCCTTGCCAGGAGTTTGAGACACAAACAGGGACTCCCAGCCTTCGCTGCTTCTTGATAGTTGTTTATTAAGTCTTATCAGAGGAAAAGAGTCACTGGCGTGATCCAGACATAGCACAGAGCAGAGAATACAGGAGAAAGTTGAATTATCAAGATTACACAGCCTTTTTAAAGGTAAATCAACCAATGGTTACTGAAAACGTACATTATTTTTACTTTTTTGCCAATTATTCAGTAACAAGGACAGGAACTGTGGAATTCTTTGTCCAATCATCCCAAACTACTTTTACTGCAGAATATGGAGTAGTAGAAGAAGAAGAAGAAGGAGGTTTGGAGAATTACAACAATCCTCCATTTTGATGTTTTTTGCTTTTATCTATTTACTACATTAACAAACCCAAAACCTCTAAATTTTTCACCCTGTGACAATCTTACATAGTAGTCTATCACCTAATTTACACTAGTGTAGTTTCTAGTTCTTCTCTAAGAGTAGGAAGTTTTTTTCAAGGGCGCAGGTCAAAACCAGTGTTGTTCAGGGGGTAAAATTCTTCAAAACAGGCAGAGAAATACTGTCTGCACTCTGGGTTCCCACAGGTCACCTTTAAATCATTGTGCATTGGAACTGGAAGAGAAATCCACTCTTCTCAAAGTGGATCAGCAAGTATGAAAGATGAGTCTGTTGTCTGAATTCGTTATTATAACTGATCTAAGGACCTACCCTTTTTTCTCAAAGGGACAGTACACTAAGATTCATGGTCATGATCGGGCCTAGAGGCTGGAAAAGGGAATGTTAACTATCAGTAATGGTCATTAGAATAAGGACTACTGCTACTGAAAGGTGACTGGCTGGTGAGTTGAGGTTATCTTGCAGTGGTTTTGTTCAACTGCTCAGTTACCTGATGCCCAGACTAATGTTTAGGGTATGATGCCTACACTTCATATAGCACAGGTATAAAATAGAATGCCACCATAAAAGTACCAAAAAGTAATTACCTTTATGACTTACATTGCCTTTCTGTAGATGTGAAAGTACATTTAGTGGAAGATCCTTGGTCATAAAAAGCTTTTTCATGTGACAGTCAAAAATGCTGCAAGATTGAATAGCTGCAAGTAAAGATGACAGAAATTAAGATTAGAAATGAAGTAAAAATTGTAAAAAGCAACAGACAAATTCAGGAGAAGCCTGCCAAGGAATATTGTCAATTTTCACTTGTTTGAAATCTCCACTTTGGGATTACATATTTGAAAATGATGGAAAGCCATTTCAGCTGTGTTATGGTGCAGGAATTGTTTGTTGAAAATAATAGTTTGCACAGTGCAGAAAGTCAGATCAAGCAAGAAATATTCTTCCTTTTGTTTTTAAATTGGAAGCAGCTCTATCAGTACAAAATAGTAATTGTGAGTTCTTGTTTTATTTGATGGGCTGTTGTCCAGATATTGGATTACACTGGGATAGAAGGAGATTAAAGTAATTTTACTACCAAACTTCTTGAGACATTTTTGTTCCTTAAATTATAATAAAATCTGCTTTAATTCCATTGTAACCTGTGATCATTGAGTAAATAATAATTGTATTTAATTAACTAATCAGAGTTTAAAAAGAGAATTAACTCACAAAGGAGGTAACATTTCTAGACACTGGCATTAGCCAAATCATTTTAATAGATGTTGAGTGTGTTACTTTTTATTATTCTTTCAAACATGGCAGAGGAGATGGCTGAGACATTGTTCCATGTTAAATAGTAATTTATAATTTTTTTTAAACTTAGACAGTTTCTGTAGCAAATTGCTTAGAAATCAATTCAGTAAGATCTTACAATGTAATTCCAAAAAGAGAAGGTGAAGAAGGATGTTTATTCGGGTAAGTATATTGAGTTGGAAAGCAAACAGTGTGTATATCACTCTAGATAACAATTCCTCATTTATTTTAGAAAACCCTTTTACAAGCTCTGAATTCATTCACTGTCTTGCAGGAGGTTTACAAACCCCAGAGAAAATACAAACGTCAGACGGGAGCTGAGGAACTGCTGGATGAGGAATCAAAGGTTCATGCTACACTTCTGGAATATGGCAGGTGAAAGGCTTCATTTAGCTCTCTGTGGGTTTTGTAGTGTGTATTACAAGCAGTACAGATAACATTTGGGTTGTGGTAGGGTTTTTCCTACTACTTTAGAATTGAACTATTTCAGATTTACTCCTGTTTGGTTTCCAATCTTGTTTAATTACCCTGTAAATTCTTTGGGGACTGGACAGTCCTTGTATGTGTGAACCGTATTTTGTACAATGGGAGACCAAGTTCAAGTTTTATACTCCTACTAGGGTATGTTTCTTTAACATACTTGTTCTTTATAAAAATGGCTTAAATTCACGACCCTTCCAGGTAGTGTGTGTCAATCAATATTGGTTTTTTGCAAGCAATCTGATGAAAATTTGGTGAAAAAGGAGCTGCAGTTGCTGTTGCTTCTTTTTCTAGTTCTCATGTAGTTGCTGAATCATGGTTGAATGTTTTGTCTTCTTACTTTCCTGCAAACTTTCATTCAGAAACAAAGTTACAAAGGCTTTCACTTTTCCATTATCTCTGAAAGTCCCTCTGGTTTACTGAGAGCTCTCCAAACATATAAAAATGAAGTTACAGAGCTTCCATTTCTGGTTTGTATTTCCAGTTTTCTTTTCACAGTTTAGTGGTAAGGACAGCTTGTCTGCTCTCTGAGCTCTTAATACTTAACAAGTGTGGATGACATTTGAATTCCATTTTGTATCTTCTGGGGCTTCTTTTCCCCTAAAGCCATACATTTTTAGATTTTTTTTTTTTTTGTCTCTTTGTTTTGAGTACTTTCCTTTTAACACGGACATGGAGTGTAGTGTAATAACTCAGAACTAACTTTCAAATGGGAAGAGGGCATTGCTTTTTCCCTTCATGAGCTTTACATGACAGTATTTTATGGAAAGTCAAGATTTGCAAATCATGATGGAAGGAGTAGATGGATCTGAAATCATTCTGTAAATATGCTCCAGTACCTGCTTATTTAGTTTCCTTGAAACATTTCAAAACTGATTTAGTCCTGGCTCTTGGTGCATATCTTATGTTGAAAACTGATAGAAACTTAATGTATTTGTGAAAGTCATAAACAACAGTATTTTTCCTTCATGTTGCTATTGTTCTTTTAGGAGATACGGATTCAGCAGACAAGCAGGAAAAACAGAACAGGTAAAAAATGTACTAATTTAAAATACTCAAATTGTGGGAAGACCTGCATTGTTGAAGTGTTAGTTACTGTTAAATCTTAAAAGAAAACAGCAGAATAAACAGCTATAACTTCTGTTATTAACAGATCTTAAAAATGGCTAACTGGAACTAAAAATCTGCATGCTGTGAAAGGTGGAACTGATTACCCTTTTTTAAAGGATTTCCTTCATCTCTGCTCACAGATCACATTTTGCAAACTTTTTTTTTTTTGCTTAGAAGAAAGAGAGTTTGGATGTTGTATTTGTTTTGATTTGATTTTTACTGTTAGGTAATGACATATCTGGTCTGTTTAGTGAGTATTTTTTAACTGAGTGTTCTATGATGTGACCATTTAAGGGTTTTTCTTTTCAAAGAACCATTCAACTTGGTACGAAATATTGCAGACATTTATTATGAAACAGTTTGTTTAATGTGATAGAGAAAAGTGATACCATGGCATAAATAAATCATTGTTCTTCTTGAAAAGTAACGTCCTTGCTGTGCTTTTGATGATTATGGAATCTTAAAACGTCCTTAAAATGCAGTCTACCTGCAGTTTTATTATTTCAGTGCAGATATTAATTTGGCTACAAGTTTGTATTATAGGCAGAGATAATGAAGATAATACATTAAGCATGGTATGGACCCAACAATACATTGAGTAGATTAAAGTGGCTCTTCTTTATTATTTCAATATTCCACATACAAATTTCACATTTAATTTTTTATAAATGGAGATATTTCCCAACCTAAGCATGCCTGTTTTCTCCTCAGATTTTTTTTACTCCCTCGGAGTAACCACTAGTCATGTTTATAGAGTTCACTTTGTTTCTCCAAAAATTCTGTTGCCTTTGGGATATTGTATATTAGACATTCACCATGATTGTTGTGGAAACTGAATCTCCAGTAAGGCAGAAGTGGACAGTGAAATAGGTTAGTGGTGCAGTAGAGTCACCTAGAAATTGAGTCTGGCTGTCACCAGTTCTCTTTACTTCAGTGGTACGAATTCTTCTAACTGAACCAGGCAAGTTTGCACTTTCTATGTTGTACGTTTGTTACACCAATATTAAGTTGCAAAAACGATTTATGTAAAAAAAAGTTTTCAGTCCTGTCCTGTGTAGTAGGCACCATATTCTTGGTTGTCTCCTGAGATTGGTAGCTCTCAGAAGGCTGTGGAATAAGGAATCTTTGGACCAGATGAGTCCATAGGAAGCCAGAGGCACAGTTGGAACAGTTGGAATACTTGTGAGAAATCAGGGAGGCTTACATTTGGCATGATTTGAGTGTGAGGATGTTCCAGTAGCTGAAATGTATTCATATAAACAGAACAGCTACCTTCCAGTTTTCTCCTTGATGTCTTTCTTAACACTTTAGAATATTGGAACTAGGTATAATAATGTCTTAATTTTTTTTTAAAAGGCTGAAGATAAAAAAGCAGTGCTACCTCCAGGGCTTGCAGCAGCAGGGAAAGCTGAGCCTTGTGATGAAGATGACCTTCAGGCTGCTGAAGAGGTGAGCCCCAGACACAGTAGGCATGGGAGTTACTTTCACTGCCCAGCAATTTTCACTGCCCAGTTGTTCTCCAAAAGAAGGAAAATTTTCATGGTTAGTTGAAGTGAGAGTTGCTTCCCACAGGAGAACAGGGAGCCTGAAATTGACGCACAGAATTAATGTTTGTTGATGTTTAATACCCAAAAACCGTTTTTTTTTTGTTGTTTGTTTGTTTTTTTGTTTTTTAATCTGAGCATTTTTTTAAAAGATTGATTTTTGGTTGACAGTGGGAGCTGAATAATCTGAGTGAATGTTTACTGTTATAAGAAATTTTCCTTAAATTTGGTAACTTTAGCTGCCTCTTCTTTAACTTTCACAGCCTTAGTGCCCCACTACATGTTTTAAAACGCATTATATGATACTAATTATATGTATGTGTCCCTGACAGAAAAAGGCTAAATAATAAAAGTTAAATTGTTATGTGTGATTCTTCATATTTTGCTCTAGCTTCGCATTAAAACTCTGATGACTGGAATGGCTGCAATGGCAACAGAAGAGGTCAGTAGCATTTAAAACTGATACAGATTTGTTTAAATTATGGTTGATTGTGGTAATTATTCCTAAAATCAGACTGCTGATTCAGGTCTGAAGTCTTGGAAATGACTGTGTTTAAATTTTCAAAAGGAGAGTGCATAAAAGATGGTTGAATCAGCAAGACAGTAAATTTTACAAGGCTAATTAGTTCATCATTTGCCTTGAAATGATAACAACAATATAAATAAGTGCCTCTTTCAAATGATTTCTACAAGAATTTCAGAGGAAAGATATCACTCTGCAGCTACCCAAGATGCACTGTCTTACTTTGTTCATCTTGTGAAGTTATTCAGAGGAATAATCTTCTTACTGAGGAGAGTGGAGGAAAATTTTATGCCTTTCAAGGTGCTTTTCAGAGCTTTGATAAATATTTATAAACAACAGCATTAGTGTCAGACACTGAAAATACTGGATATGTGATACTGGATATGTATCTTCTTAATTCATTGTGTTTAATGATATAATGGAATTTGTAGTCTGTTCTTTGATTTCTGGGTGAAAGCACTGGGAATAAATTCAGTTGTTAAACATTGTTTCTGTTTATGTTGGAGTCATGAAAGAAAAGGTAATAATTAGTCTCAGAGTTGATTTGACATGCTTTCTACTGAAATCCATTGTAGAATTCAGTTCTGTTTGAAAACTGGTTTTATACATGCATGCAGTTTAAAGGTGAATTCTTGCATGTGCCTGCATGCTTAGAGTTTTATTACTGCAAATGCAAAATTCAGTATAAAGAATAAAAAATAAGTTTCTGAAATACTAATAAAAATTTGCTAAAAAGATTTTAGTGAGAAATTTCTATCAGCAAAATTATGTTTGGGGGGTGAAATGTTTCCTGGACTTTCCTTATGATTAGAGATTTTTACCCATTGCGCAAATTTCTATTTAAAATTAGATCTTACTGGAAATTGGCATGTAAAAGTACAGGCAGTTCCAAAACTCCAAGCATTTTCTTGATACAATTGCAGGGCAAACTGACAGCAAGCACAGTTGGCCAGATTGTTGGACTCCAGTCAGATGAGATCAAGCAAATTGTGTCTGAATATGCTGAGAAGGTGAGTGTGTTACCTGAGTGGGTTTAACCATGTGGTGTTTGATAGCTTGTTAATTTAGGCCTTAAGCTGCCAACTTCATTGCCATGATTCTCTTGAAACACACTTTTTAATACATGCTGTGGGTAGCAGCACAGCCAGAATTTATTTTAAAGAGATTTAAACATACACAGGCTTTTGGTGTGATAGTACACATCCCTGAATTACATTAATGACTAGTTTGGGTTTAAGCACCTGCCTAAAGGCTTTAATGAAGGAACAAGGGCCTGAGTTTTATCTATTCAAACTACAGGCCTAAATTCTGGATGTGTTTTAAAATGTTCAGTGTTAAGCACAGAAATACAGCTCTGTGGGCCTGCTCAGAGAAAAGTCTAGGCCTCCTCCACTCAGATTTCCAGGTGCTTGCACTGGACTCCAGTTCTCAGTCATGCCCTGGATCTTGAGTTTCATTTCATCAAATCCAAACCTTTGTTGCTTTGAGAATTCAAAGCAATTAAATGTGTGTGTTTGCTCCAGTTACTGTGTTGAACTGTGACTGTTTTTTGCAGTAACGTGAGAAGAAAATCTGGCTTTTCAAGCAATTAATGCATATAATACATCACTGCCAGATATGAGCTATAGGTCGCTCTTACTTGTCCAATAGTCTTCTCATATTTCTTCCTTTTTGTTGACACATTTGAGGTATGGAGCTTTCCCATTTTGGAGATAAACCCTATAGCTCAACAGCAAATTCTTGGCCTTTCTCTATTATAAAAGATTGGAAGAATAGAAGCTCAAGGGTCATATTTCAATGTTACATTTCTTCTGTTCTGAGAGAAGGCAGCAGGACCTTGACTATTATAGTAGAACAGTGATTAATACTCTGGAAAGTAAGAACTGATTCAAGTCAAACCAAAAATAGATCACTCTTCAAATCTATCGAATGTGATTAAAAAAAAAAATAAAATTTCTGTGCATGTATGCATGTACTAGGAAAAGAATTAAGGAAGTTATCAAAGAGTTTATTGAAACATCAGCAATGTTTGGATATAATTCTAATAATCTTAGCCCAAGGTAACTATACATAGCCTGAGAAACACAGCAGTGCTTATTTGTCCACCAGAGTCTTAACAGAATCCACAAGCCCAGTGAAGATAGCTGGCAACCCAAATTCTGGGTCTGATGTTGCCATATGCCAGGACCTTTCTTACAAGAGGCATTTTTGCACAAGATCAATGCTTACAGTTTTCTGCATTTGCCCCTCCTCTGCTCCCATGTTAACTTGCTGGGTGAACTGGAGGATTTCAGTGTCGTCCCTCACCTTCTAAAAATGTTGGCAGAAAATTATTAATGAGTAGCAAATTGATCATCTTTAAACAGTCAGAGAGATTAGTGCTCAAATACAGCTTCTTAAACTATGCTCACGAGGCAACTGCTGTTTCAGTGTAGTGAGAGATCAGGTAACAAAAAGGTCAAAAGCAAAGTGGCTTCTATAATTTGTGCTTGCTTTCTTCTGTGCTGAAAGATGGGTTTTTCTCCACAAGTTGGAACCCACATCCTTGATAACTTTAAAGCTACAGTGTTGTTGCAGAATGGATGCTTAGCCCACAGTGACTGCATGATGCTCACCCCAGTCTTTTTCATTTGCAGACCAGGATTTCTCTGCAGAAACCTCTGTATTGGGGTGATGGTTCTTTCCCATTTTCAAAAAGCAAGCTATAAAATTCACTTCTTGAAATACAATCCTTTTTTATTTAATGCCAAAGCTGTAGTGTATGGATTTTTACTGTTTTTGCAAACATCAGTCTCAGACTGGTTTAGCTCATGTTTCTTTCTCTTGCATTTCCATTTTTCTCCATTTGTATCTTATGCATGTAAAAGGCTAATGTGTGGTGAGAAGGATGAGGCTTTGGAATGTATAACATGATGAAGGAATGTGGTTTGACTAAATAAGGAGAGGAGTAAGTAAGACTGAATGTGTATTTGTTGAGTGGTTCAGGGTTACAGGTGTTGCTTAGAGGCACTTCCAAAAGGAAAGCAAGCCTGTGGATTGATGGGTTAAGATGTCAGGATTGGTCTTTTCTTGCTGTGGATGTAAAAACATAACAAATCATTAAGCTGCTCTTCAATATGAATAACACAGAAAATGGAGAGGAGGAAAACAGGTTTTGCCTCTTATTTTCATTTAAAATTAAGCTGCTTACCCATCTGCCTAGAGTGGAACCAGGAGCAAATATGAGTGAAGAGTTTATCACACTTCTTGTAGCATTTTCTATGATTATGCATTGTAGCAGTTGTCAACATTTGGTAATTATTCAAAAAGCACTTAGTATTGAAGTCTTTGACAGGCTATAAATTAGCACTTGAGGTACTTGAAAATTAACTGGTTTTCTAATGAAATATTGGAAAATGGATTAAGTGGAAAAAAGAAGTCTGAGTGCATGAAGAAAATTACCAAAATGGATGGATTTAAGTGTTAAAGTGAGGACTTGCAAAAGGTACAAATAATTTTTAGGCAAATAATCCCTTAGACATCAAGATATTGCTGGTTTTTAATGATTCTTTTGTCTACTGCAAATACACAATTTCTATTATGTATGTTATTTCTGATAAAGAATGTTTCTGTCAGCTTTGCTTTCACAATCCAGGGAGAACCAGAGACTGGATCCAGATTGCTGTCTTCCTTATGTATTTTATGAGACACTCTTGGCAATGCATGCTGGATGGAGTAGTTCTCAAAGGCTGGTGTCAATAGTACACCTGCACACACAAAAAAACCTCAGTGGTAAATGTATCTACCACACTGAGTATGGCATTGTCATTCACCATAAAGATGCATCCAAGCCTCTGTTTCAGAATCTAAATACACTATTGTTCAAGGCTTCTGAAAATTCTGGAGCTACTTACTGGGGTGTACAACATCTCTGATTCAACAAGTTCAGTGAATATCACGGCTTAATGTGTTTTTTAGTACACTTACATTTTTTCCATTTAAGAACTCTACCAGGTTTAACCATAATGCTGATGCAAAAAAATTGTCTGTCTTCTAGTACACTGTAGCATTTCCACCTGTCCCAGGGCACCTGACTTTTTTAGCTTACTTTACTTGTAAATTTTGGAATATAATTCAGTTGTTTAGCTGCTTCCTTATTTTGATGTGAGATGAATCGGTGGTTCATTCTGTTGGACAGGGGAACACAGTTTTTTATAAGGTGTGTCCCACTTCGGTGTTTCTTAAGCTTCTGAAGAAGCAGAAAACCATGTTGGGAGGTCCAAAAGGCTGTTGTTGTTGTTTTTTCAGCAATCTGAGCTTTCTGCTGAGGAGCGACCAGAAAGGCTTGGAGCTGCCCAGCAACACAGAAGGAAGGTGGCATCTCTGAACAAGCAGATTTTGCAAAAAACCAAACTCCTCGAAGAGGTAAGTATTGCATGTGTAATAAAGAAGAAAACATTGATAAAAGTGGTTGATAACAAAGTTTTTGCCATCCAGAAAAGATTTGCAAGCTGTCTTCTGCACCAGCAATTTGTCATGCTGAACGCTGATTTCTCTGAATGTCTTGCTTGCGTTGGCCTTGGATTGTGAGAATAGGTTGTGTTCTTGGGGGCAGTTAGCTCAATTAATTTTGGGGAGGACCATGCTATTTGCCATTTTAAAGCTTGAGGGCCCTTTAATTCTGTGCTGCTTGTTTTCAGTACATAACAATCTCAGTGCAATTTTTATATGGGGAAAAAAATGTACTGACAGCTGTACGCCAAATATAATCCTTTTATCACTTCAGTGAAGTAAAAATTTCCTGGCTGAATTTTATTTACCACTTGCCAAAAGCAGCTTTTGAAATCAGTGACAGTCAAGACCCCGCCTTTTAAAAAATGTTTATGGAGTTCTGGCTTCAATACTGCAGTAAATTTTGGCAAGATTTCTCAAAACTAACAGTTCATGTCAGTTTTCATGAGATGCAGACTGCAGAATTAAATTTTTTTCAGCTAGTTGTAATTCAGTCTATTGGCGAATTATTGGTGAAAAATTACGAAAAACAATGAAAAAGCTTTCTTTTTATAAATTCGGCTGTGGAAAGGGAAGAGTAAGAACAATAAGTCACAGCTCTGTGTTGTGAATAGCAAACTAAAGCAGCATGAAAGGAAGTGGAACTGAGTTACATGTGCATTTTTTGTTTGCTCACTTTTGCTCCACTTTTGTAAACCACATCCCATTTTTGTTGTTACTATTTGCAATGTTATCTTAAATCATAAGGAGTTTAAGGAAGGATGTTATTTTAAAGTTAGCCTCTGTAATTTAATTGACAAGGGAAATACCTAATATTTGATTATAATACATATTTTGCTAACTGCCTTCTTAATAGACTTTCCATAGTTACACAAAAGAAAACCATAAAGCAGCTTGGTTATTTGGTGTGGAAATGTCTGTGGTTTGGTGCTGTAATGCTTCTGTGCAAGTCTTGAATTGCCATGACTTATCTGGAGAAATATAAAATGGGACTCATTCTTAGCCTGGTGTAAAACTAGGCCAGTACAACCAGGCTAAAAAAGTTTGACCAATTTAGCAGAGATTCTGTCCAGTAAGTCACCATTCTGTTGGGCTCTATTTTGTAAAATAAAAGTTTATTCTGGGACTTAATGCATGTAAAAGGTGGTAAATGTTTGCTGTTAGTAATTAAATATTCAATCAGAATTCTTGCAATCAGATGCAAGAGTAGCTGACAAGAAAAGACAGTGTTTGTTGTGCTTGGCCTGCTGTTTGACAGACAACCATTATGAAGAGCTCAAATATTCTCTGTTCTCCATTACAGGTGTAATTAGTGTGAATATAGAATCCAACTCTTTTTTTTCCTCTTTCATAACAGTTGCAAGCTAAATGTGCTGATCTGCAGGCAAAATGTACCGAAGCAAAAAAGACATTAACAGAGGTAATCTTTGTATGTTTTAATGTGTGCTGATTGTGGCTGAAACTTCTTTGAGAAATTCTGTGTGTGAAGGGATATATTAAACAGTGAAGGTGTTTGCCAGCTTAACTCACTGATCTCATGGTGTGGGAAAGTCACTTTATTATTAATCAATTTATTATCAATTGTAACCCTTAGGTTAAGAGTTACAGTGAAAAGCTGGACAAGGAATTGGCAGCCTTAGAGACAATAGAATCCCAAGCAGATTCTAGGTAAGTGTCTTCCTTTGTTACATTTCTGAAAAATAATGGTTTTAAAATGAATCATTCAGTGTTTCTTGCTTTGTCAACCTAAACAGATAACTAAAATTTAAAAATTAAATAATTCTCCAGCTTGCTTTTCAAAGACAGGAAAATATTACAATAGAATTCAGTCAGAATGAAAAGTGTCAGTCTGTAGTTCAAAATAATTGTAGGTGTTTAAAACAGAAGAACACTAGACACATTTGACAAGTAGATGAGGCCTTCTTGATTTATTTTGTTCGTATTTGAAGCCTTCATCTCACATAAATTAAATAGGAGTCTCTCAAAACTTCCACAATAATGAGGTTAAAACATAGCAAAGCCATCAGAATAGTCAGTGTAATACTGCATCTTTATTTTGACCTTGGTATATCAGTGGTGATACTTGGGGTTTTAATTTACCCAGGTTTTATTATAAATTTATTCAGAACTCAGATTGTTTTAATATATGTTAATTCTCCATCTGTTTAAATTAGAAACTAAAAATCTAACGTGATTTACTGGATCTTCAAATTTAGCATATTACAGAGTCTGCGAGCACTGGTGGCCATGAATGAAAACCTAAAAAGCCAGGAGCAAGAGTTCAAAGCACATTGTAGGGTAAGTTCCAGTGTCTCCTACAAGGATTCATTTAAAACTTGGTAAATAAGCACTTTACTGATTTGTTGTTGTGCTGTGTGTCCCTGTCTGTCATCTGTCCCACACCCCCAGCCTCCAGGTAGCAGTAACTCCAGGTTTATGTTGAATGTTAACACCCCTGGAGCAGGGAGGAGTGAGGAAGGCATCTGAGTCGTGTGGCCTTCCTTAGTACAGGGCAGTTCCCAGACACCACACCTGCCTTGTGCTGGTCAGAGCTGTGGCTCTTGTGGCTCCTCTGCCTCCCATTCCCATTCTGCTAAAATGTAGGTGTGGGGTTGGGCTGTACTGGACACGCACCTGTGCTGTCACAGCCTGAAATGGATCATCTCTCCCTGGATAATGCAGCCAGCAGTGCCCTGAGAGGTGCCCAAGAGGAGGGGTCAGCAAGGCCCCTACCTTTGGAGCAGGCCACTGAAAGAGACAAGAACGAGTTGGAGCTATTGGAGTTTTCAGAGCTTGTTTGAGTTTTACTGCTTAATTGCTGTGTTTGGTGTCCTGCTACTGCTGTGTTTATGGACTGCCCAGAGATTGGATCAGAGAGAAGTGTTTTCATTTCCTTCTATTCAAACAATAGTGGATGGAATTTAATAGAATGAAAAGAAGTAAATACTGTTCTAAGGCCTAGACTGAGTATAGGAACCTTGTTTTCCCATACATACACCTTTGGAAAGCTCGGAAGGATTGCGATGGAAACTTCATTGCAAGGAACTCTAGGTTCATTCATTTCTGCAAATGCCATACATTGCAGTCCCGTGTCACACTGTTGTAACGTTGCTTTGCTTCTTCAGTTTTATTTTCCATGTCACTCATGAGTTGTCTTAGCTGGATCTGGTATATTTGCAAGTAAGAAATAAATCTGTTCCTGTGTTTGATAAAAGCAGACAGTTTAATGTAATGAATATTAATGGCTGCCTTACCCTTAAGCAGGGAATGCTGTTTAATCTTCCAAATTTAAATATAATGTGTATGGTCAGCTCTAACATTTTGTTAGAAGTGTGTGTGGTCAAGATCCTTCTCTCCCCTGTTAAGAGAATAGGTCTCAGTTAAAAGAAATATCAATTTGTGTTTGTTTTAAAGGAAGAAATGGAGAGACTACAACAAAACATTGAGAATTTGAAAGCTGAAGCAGCAGAAAATGGGGAGGAACAGGTAATAGCAAATGTCTAAGTTTTATTTTCAAGTTGTGTTTTGAAATGTTGGTTTGGGTCCTTCTGACTTTTGGGACATTCTTATAAGCAGTAAAGTGTCTGCTGGAATATCTGAAAAGCTCTGTAAAGCCACAGTTCAGGCTGATAATCATAGAAATACAGGAGTCTGAAAGCAGCTGCAGCTTTCTCTGTTATTCTTGCAGAATCCATGGGGCTCTGCTCACAGACGCTTTTGTGCCTTTTACTCCTTTCTTTGTAGTACCAGAGGAGAATCTCTGGGTGTTGTGCTAAGAGCTGTGCATACCTCTGACAGAAACAGAAACAGGTCCTCCTCAGAAAGGATGTCTGCTTTGGTTGGTTTTTTCCTTAGAAGTGGGGTTATCTGAAGGATGAAAGCACGAGCTTTCAGTGGCTGGGTGCACTGCATGCAGTGAGCAGCTGTCAGAAGTTAGGCTTTAACACAAGTGCATCCAGACTGATGGCAATGAATAATGAATGAACAGAAAAGGAAAAGCTTCAATGACTTTATTTTCAGTGGGTAAACATTTGATACATTCACGCCTCTGGAACAAGGCAGATTACAACTTCCATGATGCTGCCGTCCTCCTCAACACAGCATGAAAAAATTAAAATGTAAATCTAAATCTTGAACTTTTTAGCAGGAAAAAGTTACCTTGAAGTCCACACTGCAGGAAATCTAGAATACGTGTCAGAGGGTTTATGTTCTGTTCAGGTGCCATGTTTATTCTTAATCCCACCGCTGAATCAAAGTATAAACACAGACAAGAGATACTGATAATCTTTCGATCTGTATCTTCATTTAAAGTGTGACTGTTATACTGTATAAAGTGCAAAAACTATTGATAACTCTTAAAAACTAAAATATCAAAAGTTAAAAGCTATCTAAATGCACTTGTTTACAATAAATTATGTCAGGCTTTTAATACAGATCATGAATTATTATTAAAAAAACCCTAAACAACAAATGGTGATGTTATTGTGGGAGCCAAAGACAGACAAACCCAGTCTGCCCATTTTTGCACTGCAGCTCTCATATGCTACTGTAATACACTACTGTTTTGGGTTCTCAACTTCCAGGAGCCAAATAAGGTTATAGAACAGCAGTACAAAGCTGAGAAAGAGAAACTGCAAAAGATCCGCCTGCTACTGGTGAGTATCTCTTTGGGTACTTGTACAAAATAGTTGATGTTTGTCTTATCTTGTAACTTCTAATACTTCATTTTGTTGTTCTAATTTTAACAAGTGTTTCTGCCAGAAATCAATTGCAAAAAAAAAAAAATTGATCCTCAGCCAATGCTTTTTGTTTTTAAAATCAATTATTTAATAACAAAGTATTACTGGGGGGGCTTCATCCATTTTAAGAAGAGAACAAGAAGAGGCTTTCTTTTCTCCCCTCCTAACTTTCTATTCAGGCACGAAGAAACAGAGAAATAGCCATTTTACAACGCAAGATTGATGAAGTACCCAGCCGAGCTGAGCTCACACAGTATCAGAAGAGATTTATTGAACTTTACAGTCAGGGTATGTATATCGGAGGGCAATTGCATTTTAAGCATATGGCATGTAACAACAGAACTTACTGATTTGGTGGTATTTTAAAGGTCTTTGGTACTTACGTTACACATCATATTTTTGAGGTTTTATAAGCTGGGCTTTAAGAATTTTCCTAGGGGTGAAACTCAATGTACAAGATCTCTGGACTAAATTTTGTCTGCAACAGGTTCTATCATTTAGGTTAATGACCAGTGTGTTTTGAAAGTCCTTAATTTACCATTTACAAATGAGGTTGCTGTGACTTTGAGTTGTGTTTAATTAATTTGCCTTGCCATTAGATTGCTTCTATTGTTTCCACTGACATGACATAACTGGTTCTGAACCAAACTATGTCAAGAACTACAAGCCATCTCTTGAAGGGATTGGTTTCTTTCATTTTTTATTAACACAATCCTGAAGTAACTTGGTAGGAGCAGAATACAAATTGTCTTTAGCTGTTATGGTCAGAAATTATAAAATTGGAAAACATTTCAAAGTTGTTCCATTAAACTTATAACAGACCAGTATGCTTACTGGTGTATATTTAACTAGCTTGTGTATTACAGTAAGAAAACCTAGCTAATGATTCGGAGATATTCTGCATTTATTAAATATGTGTGTGAACCAAGCTCTGGAAGGGTGAGCAGTTTCAAACTGGTTATCTGAGTGTGATCCAAATCCCTTGCCCTGCTGGGGCATCTCCAGGGGCACAGTCTTGTGCTGTCCCTCCACATGTGTTGTCTCACTCATGGAATAGATGTGAGTACAAATGCAGTACTTCTTCCCCCCTCTTTGCTGTGCCATGCAGTTTTTTTAATCAAGTCCAACTATAAAGAACTTTGTTGTTTTGCATTCAGTTTTCTGCAGATTCCCTGTCATGTCTAATTCAAAGTCTCTGGTCAGAGCTACCTGCTCAGAAGATGGAGCTTCATTTATATCTGAAGTACAGAGAGACTGGGATCAAAGAGACTTGTGCAGCTTTGGGTGTAGATTTAAGATGCTTTGAATTTTATGGGGCTTTGTTTTCTAGAGTACAAAGTGTGAGTAGTATCTCAGGATAACACACTGCTCAGTCGTGGTTGCGAGCCTGCATTCTAAGCTAAGCTTCTAGAGAAATGAGCTGGAAATCTCTGGCCAGTTCTTCCGTGATTTGTGGTATTTTTGGAGGTTTTTAGAGGCTTTTCATTTAGCCAGGTTCCGGTGACCTTCAGTTGCCAAAATGTGGTTTTTTTGAACTTTGATTCAAGGGCTGTTAGACAAGACTGTTTTCAGGGATAACTTCCAATCTTAGTGATTTTGTGATTTTTGTACCAGAATGTTTTTCAGTTACAATATTCAGCGCTTTGTTTTTGACCTAACTGAACATCTTCCACTGAAAACATTGAAGAGAATCAATGAGCCAGTTGGTTCCTTCTTCCTCTTCTCCCTTTGTCTGTCATACCCTGCATGGGTTCTGGTCTGTACCCACAAGGCTCCATAGGTTGGCACAATTTCCAACACAGTGGAAATCTTGAAAGGTTTTCTGAATTACATGGAATCCTCTCATGAAAGACTTGTGACTACTAGAGCTGCTGGAAGAACAGAAAAAGTTGCATGAAGGAAATGGTTTGGGAAAGGCCTCTTTTTCATTTGCCAGCAGTTCTGCAAATCCCAGACTAATGAGCATGATTTCACTGAGGTTTATCATTTTTAATCCATGCATTTTTTCCAGGTTCTGGTTTCTAGCCAGAATGACTTTTGCTGCCTGTTGAACTCTTTCCTTGGGAATCACAAATATCCTGGGTTTCCTTAGGCATTGAAGAACTAAAGACTAAAGGAACACTCAGCAGATTTGAGTATGATCTTGTAGGCCCAAAGGGAAGGCATGTCTGAGCCTTACCTTCCCAGCTGAGCTCTGACCAACATCTGCTGTAACCACCTAAACCAGAAAGTATTATTTAATTCTATCCCCACACATAGATTATAAGGAGATAAAACCACTTTAAAACAGCAAAAGCTTTGTTGGGCATCCTGCACATGTGTAGTTTGAAACACACCAGCCTAATGCACTTTTTTCCACACAGTGCTACCAGCTTATCTGCTCTTCCCTGTCCCTGCCGAGCCTGTGCCCCTCCAGCAACACGGGCAAAGCCACTGTGGGCAGCACAGCTGCCTGTGTGATTGTCAGGGTAAAGCTGGGGAAGGAAGCATGAAAGGCAGCTGATGGTGCCAACATGTGTTGGCATAAAGGGCTGTCAGCAGTTGGGACTTAATTTAGACACTGAGCTGTGTAGTTCTTACAAGAGATGATAGCTGGAAACCCTGCTGAGACATCCTCTGGAAGGAGGTTCCCTCTGCATGGACATTAATGAGTGTGTTCCATTATTGATAGTGGAAAGTATGTTATATAAAGCCTATGAAGTATTTTTACAGATTCCATTTTACCTCATGTTCTTTTATTATTCTACCCCCTTTTTTGTTTGCAGTCTCAGCAACTCACAAAGAAACGAAGCAATTTTTTACCCTTTATAATACACTGGATGATAAGAAAGTATATTTGGAAAAGGAGGTAAGAAAAGGTTATTACTGTTTCCTAAGTATTCAGTCTGTGGGGAAGGAAATAAAAAGTTTTTGCTTGGCTTTCACCATATTCAGTCCTGTCAGAGCAGAGTTACTGGTCTTTGTAAATAAAAATGGAACAACTGATTCATAAGAATATTTCTAATCTTGGAGGGGAAATGGTCTGTGTTGTAAAAGAATTGCTGTTAGTAAAGCATGTTTAAACCACTCGCTGTGCGCTCAAAACATGAGCAGCATCTGATCAGCAAATATCTCTGCCCTAATGTCACAGCACCAAATTACCCTTTTTTCTCTTTTTAGTCAATACTTTTTATTTTGAACCCAGACTACAGTCACTAACTGGAGTGCAAATTCCAGCTGCTGTCAGAAACATCAGAGTTAGGTCTCAGGGTCTGAGCTGCCTACACTTAAGTTGCTGGTGATTTTACTGGGTCAGAGGAGCAGTTTTCATGAAAGCAATTTGGTTTTTTCCCCTCCTCTCTCCCATTTATGTAGAGTTTGCCTCTTTCCTGGGCATAAGTGAGTGATTTCAGTTTTCTTTTTTTTGCAGTGACAAATGTCTGATTTCAGTAAAGATGGAGAAATAGGAGGAAATAAGAGTAGATAAAAATTATGACTTTACTTTTAAAATATAAATGTTTTGATACCTGAGGTTTCGCTGTTTATTCTAATAAAATAAGAACATATTAGTGAGTTTTGCTTTACTTAGATATATTTGTTTAGTTTGTGAGACAAGCAGTGGTCAAATTCCTGATGATATAAAGATACTTTTCAGTGTCCTTTCACATCCTGTTTTGGAGATCATGAGCAACCATTTCCTTCCCTTAAGCAGCTGATACTAATCCATGTTAGGTAGTTTTCATTTTTTCCATTCAGAAAAATCATATACCAGATTTTAAAAAGCTGCATTAAGTAGAAGCTATAGAATTTGTATTACTTTAATTTCTCCCCTACATTAGAGTTTAATACAGATTTATTTATTTGGGTTTTTTTATTTTAATTTTGGTTTGGTTTTTTTTTTTGAGGGGAAATCTGAAAATTAAAAAAGCATACAGAGATTGTTTTTGAAATGGGGACATAAAAAGCAGGTTAGAGAGAATACAGAAACAGAATATAGAGCAGATTTATTTCACTGTTGTATAGAATGGGAGTACTCTTGCCAAAATAATTCCATGCCTTTTGGGGGTTCACAGAGGGAATTCCGAATGTCTTCTGATGCCATCTTAACTTCGTTAAATGTATAATGTCATTGAGACTTCCTTGAGATGCATTTCATATTAGAACCAAGGTTTCAGCAAGTAAATATTTTCTAACAGTGCATAAAAAAATGTCTTTGGCATCTGTGCCTCACAGAGATTTCTGGAATATATTGCACTTTGTCTTGTTCCTTGTATTTGGGGGGGGGGGGGGGGGGTTTCCCCTTTTTCCTCCCCAAACCAGCCCTTTTGTAAAACACACTGAGCATCACTGCTTTAAAACAACAATAGTAAGAATTGTTGTACAGTTGAATTTTGGCCATGAAGGTTTTAGTTCTGACATGAAAGGTCTCTGTGAACACTGTTCATATTTTAATCATAGTTTGAGAAAGATCCATTTTTAAAATACTTTTAAACTCATTTTTTCATAATGTCTTTCAATTTTGGGGTGTGCACGCTGATTTCACTGTAGTGTAACACATCCACACTCTTCCTATGCAGTGGTTGTGCAGCACTGCTGTGCAGGGACATTATCCCTGGCTTGCATGTTTTGTGGTATAAATTGTAATTATGTTCTCAAGCACAGGCTTAGTGGAAGTATCTTGAGGCAGGGATATGGACGTGGCAAATATTGATAAGTAATGCAGTAATTTCACTGCTGTAAATAACAGGAATTCTTAAGCATCTTGGCTGCTTGGGAGTCTGTTCAGAATTTGTTTGAATTTTCCAAGGGAAGGTCAGGAACACCTGCAGATTCTGCCATGCCTGGTTATTGCCATCTCATTCAGGTGGAAGATTTTATATTTGGGAGAGACGAGTTCAGCTTTGTGTGGCAGGTGATTCTGCTTGCAACCCTTGGGTTTGTTTAGTGCAGAACTCTTCAAATACTCATCAAAAGCAAAAGCTGCTTGGAAGCCTTAACCACAGGAGACTTGCAAGATGTATTCAAAGCTGAGAGAAAGGATTGCATTAATTGCCAGTTGTTGAATTTTAATGCTCTCAACAATATGTAAAAAACAAAAAAAACCACAGGCAGGTACATAGGATGTATTCCATATAGTTTAATTAGTAAGGGGAATTTATACAAGCAGCAAAGTATTCCTGAGATGCTGTTATAAATGTCTATTTTTGTCTTGATTCTGTGCAATGCTACTGTTTTGTAAGAGAAGCCAAACCTCTGAAATGCCATTCTATACTTTTTATGAGTGCACCTTTTAGCATCCAGTAAAATACACATAAGCCAAGTGAGCAATGATGCATGGCTGGTAGGAAACCTGTAAACCTCATCCGCACAGTGAAAGCAGTGCAGGAATTCACCTGCTGCTCCTGCACTGCTTGGAGAGTCTTCAGAGGCTTGTGTGGAAGTAGTTCTTCAGAATACGTTCAGTGGTTCCCATCTCAGAGGCAAAAGTGGCTTCTTTCCTGTCTATTTGTGATATGCTTGTGCACAGTCACTGTTCAGCACTGGACCAGCGTCTGCAAGGTGCTTTTATGTCAAGTTTCAGCACACACTGAACATGTGTACAGGCCACTTTACCTTACTGCTTTCGTTTGGGAAGGCAGCATGCTGGAAGATTCTCAGTGGTATAATTAAGTGCCAGTAAAATGTCAAGTCTCTGTTGTGGTCCAACATTTACTTCTGCTTTCTGTGATTCCACCAGTGGGATAGATTTTACTAAATCAAAAGGATTGGGGTTTAGCTTCTGAAAGAAAACTCATGGAGATTTTTGTACATCTGTCTGCTTTTGAGGGTATTATCTATATAGTCATTTTTTTTAAACTAAAATTCATCTTATTGTCTCTGAAAATTCATATCAGAAAAGACAAATGTATATTTTCTTCATTTTTTTTTCTAACTCACAGGTTAACTTACTGAATTCTATCCATGACAACTTCCACCAGTAAGTTATGGGTTTTATCTCTTTAATAGTTGCAAAGAATAGTTGATTGGACAAATGGGAGTGGGCATCAGTTACAGAGACTAAAAATTTCTTAGAAGATTTTATAGTCATAAGCTGATTTATAGAATGGTTTATTAACTCTGTTTAAGCCAATTGGGGAATCACAGACTTGGAATTACATAACTTTATAGCCAACATATGTTTTTAATACCTGACTGTTTAGATGTGAAAATTCAGTCATAATTTTCCTGGAATTAATTAAAATATTTTCCTCCTTTTTGTGGAGTTGTGGTTATTACATTATGTACAAAACATTAGACAGGGACATATTTCAGACATGTTTATTATAAACTGCCTCTGTATTTGAAGATTTTGATACAGTGTGCAGTCTTTAGGTAAAATCATGGTTCTCTTGGAAGTTCATGGTCAAATACCTGTCTGTGATGCAGCCAGTTTTTATTTTTCTCTAATGATTTTGAGGTCTAAAATGATTTCTAGGCTTTCCCTATTACAGTGTGAAATTACTTTGTACAATATTTGGTGTTCTCCTAGACCTCTAGTCACCTTCTTAGCATTCACAACAGAGGCTTTTCTTTAAAAATAATGCTTTTATTTAGTTATTAGCAATTGGTTCCTGTACAGCACATGAGAGCAAGGAACAGACTTGAGCTGACAGGGAGAACACTTGTGATGAGCTCTGAGTCTGAGCTCTCTCTGTTCCCATCTCTTTGGTAGCTCACACCAGCTGAAGAGCTGCACTGTCACTGGTACCAGTGATTAAAAGGATGAATTTTTACACAGAACACTAAGCAATGAGGACTGCTGGACATGGGTAGATGTGCAAGACAGCTGCAGCTGAGACACAGTGTCCCACATCCCTGTCAGGTGTTCCATTTTCTCCTTTCCAGAGCCATGGCATCGTCTGGATCTCGGGAGCAGTTTTTGCGGCAGATGGAGCAGATTGTAGAAGGCATCAAACAGAATCGAATGAAGGTCTGATACTCCTCTCACTTTCTTTGCTAGAACCTGGGAATTATCTCAGCAAAGCCTCTTGGAAATAATTGTGCATAGAAAGATCCATTACATGAGGTGCAAATTAGGCGAGCAACTAACAAGTATTAATTCTTTTCACATTCGTCAGAACCTTCTCACCACCAAATGTCAATGCATAGAGTATGACAGAGGTGTTATAACAGCTCTGTCCTGACAGGAATCTTATACCCCTTACCCTCATTACTGGCAGTGCAGTGATTTAAATGCTTGAGACAGCTGAATGCCGCTGAAGTCAGTGAGAACTCTTCCATTTGCACTGCGTGGGTGCAGTCAGACCTGCACCTCAGGCATGTTTTTGCAGACAGCTGGAGCTGGCTGAAGGTGCTTTCTGCTGCTGAAGAGGGTCAGCAGCACCTCTGAGTCCCAACCATCAGGTGCCCTTGTCCCAGTTGTACCTATAATGCCACTGGAACTGAGACTTCAGCATTAGGCTCTTAATTTTCAAGAGCTAATCTCAATGTTCATTGCATTTCAAGCACAAGCCAGGGGTATGTTTATGTAGCATGTGTCTCCCCTTGTGTGCTATAGATAGTTGTTCCTCGTGCAGTATGTCCGTGTGTCTGTGTGTATTCCATCTCTTATCCTTCCTGCACACCAACAGATGGAAAAGAAGAAGCAAGAAAACAAAATGAGAAGAGACCAGTTGAATGATGAATACCTAGAGCTTCTAGAGAAACAGAGGCTTTACTTCAAAACAGTGAAAGAATTTAAAGAGGTAAGAACACTTTTGCTACGTAAACTGTCAAGTGTTCAGTGATCCATTTTGACTTGACTTGTACATTAATATATGCACAAGATTTCCTGATATGATGCTTATCACACCATGTTCATCATGCATCTTGGTCGTTTTCTCCATGTGACTCTTGGGATTCTGAATCTGATTCTGGGAATTCTTCTTTCACTGCTAGATTGGCACCTCTGCATGTTACAGGGAGCGGTTATCAAGCAAGCTGTGTATTTAGGTTTTCAAGTGGAGTCTCTTGAAGATCTGTGAGCAGTTAGGTATTGGAGCAAAGAGGGGTGTGGAAATGTGTGTGAATAAGGAGGAAATGCAGAGTCTTGGTAGTTAATCTTCAGGAACCAGCCTTGTTGCCTAATGACTGTGAAAGCACTGTACAACACTTCATTGATTTAGCCTTTCCCTAGCTTTTAATCATCATGTGCTTCTGTTAATTGCTGTCTCCATGAGAATGAATGAATGAAAAGGAATGCTGCAGGCAAAGTTGTCATTTGGCTTCATATGTTTGAGGAAAAACATCTTTGTGTAATTATTCCTGCTTTGTTCTGAGACAGTTCCTTCCTGCTTCAGACAGCGTATCCTTGCAGAGTGACAGGGGCTGTTCAGCTACTTGTCTGACATACAGAATTTTACATCCTACTTGCAGAATTTACGTGGATTTATTTTTAGGTTTTTTACCCATTTTTCTTCCATTGCCATGTGAGGGAATTTCTATTCAACCCTGCTACCCTTAAAATAAGTCATGGTTGTGGTACTGAACACAGGTGTTCTTATGTAAGTATATTTCCTGACCTAGAGTTGTTCTCTGAGCACTGACTCTTTTGCAAACTGTCCTGTGACATTCAGATCACCTACAAGTAATCTCCATTTCAGATTTATTCTATTCATAAGTTAAAAGCTGGGTTTGCTTTAGCTACATGTAACAATTTCAGATGAGTGATCAAGCAGTGTTCCTTCTGGCTTGCATGTCATAAAGTCTAATGAATATTGCCACTGGAACAACATTATGGATGAATCATAATTATCTTCAACTCATCATCTGCTCCAGGCTGCTTTGGATTTTGTAGATGATTCAGAATGAAAGGGTTTGGTTCTGTTGATGTGGAGATACAGGTAGCAGAGTTATTACATTTTTGCTCTCTGTTAACAGGAAGGCCGTAAGAACGAAATGCTGCTGTCCAAGCTGAAAGCCAGTTCTTCCTGAAGAACTCCAGCTGGGGAAATTTATAGAAGATTGTTCAGTCCATTGAATCTCTTTTGTGAGGTGACAGTTATAACTGCAATGTAGATGTATATATACAGATATATATAAAAAATATATATACACAAAGCTGTAAAAGTCTGTTTTTTCCAGTATGTGTTCAGTTTATATTCCCTCATCACATGGCTGTATTATTCATTATTGCCTCCACTACACAGTAAAGAGTTAACACAGTACAGCAAAACAGAAATACTGTCTAATTTTATTTATTTGGGTTTGTTTGGTTTTTTTTTTTTTTTCCTACCGTAAGGATAGTGGGAATGTTTGTTTATTTGGGTTTTAACACTGAATTAGGTGAAGATTCTGGTATAAGTTTACATGTACTGTGTAGTACGTCCACCATCCCACAGGATGAGCACTGCAGAATGCAGTAGTTTGTTAACTTCGGCCCAAAAAAACCCCACAGAATGAGATTCTTCAAACTCACCTCACCCGCTAATAACTTCACATTATTTTAATTTACACTCTAGCCATAGATAGGACTCCAAAGGATAACAATTAATTTCTAATGGTTAAGAAAATGAAAACTTACCTTGGATAATTCCTGGTGTAAAATTATAGATCTATATTTTTATAAAGTCTAGCTGTTGTATAAATTTCTTTGAAATTTCATTTTTATATATAGAGAGTGTGCTTGTTAAATTAATAGCTCCAGGAAAAAACACCTTAATACTAGGACCACCACATTATCCCTGGCTGGGATGAAAATCAAAGTCTGTCACCTGTAATATGGGAAGATAAAGACTCAGACATTCTGCTCTAATGAACTGATGCTCACCTTTGAAGGCAACAACCTACTTACCCTGCTGAAGATTTGCTCTTGAAAGTTCAGAAACTTTGTGGGACACTTTCTGAAACATTTTTTGTATCTGTATATACAGTATTTTATAATTCAAACAGTTGCTTTTTGTACTTAACACCAGGATTTTGGACTGACTTCTTAATGTACATGTCATCTTCAGGAGAAGAAAATCCATGTTCCTTTTTCCCACTGACACTGATGACAGTGCTGTTCAATTACTTTCTATGGCAGTGAATATAAAATAAAGAATGTTTGGAATCCAGTCACATTCTGCTATCGTGTTTTTAAGGTGGAACTTGCCTTGGAAGCTTTCCCAGGCTCTTGAATTACAAGTGCATTAAAAGATGAATCGTGTCCATAGTCAAATGAGTCACTGGTTTTTTGATGTCCTGGTCCTGTTCTTCAGCACAAACAGAAAGAAAACCTTCCCACTGAGCCAGCTGGAACCTTGCTCCCCAACACGGGTTAGTGAGGGAATAGATCTGGGCTGCTCCTCTTGCATCTGTTCAAAAAGTCAGTCTGCCCAGAGCTAGCAAAACAACAAAGGCAGAATCAGATTCCAAGTCCTTTCAAAGAAGGAAAAATTTACATTCAGCATTCCTTCAAAGAAGCAAACCTGCATTGAGTGCTACTTGCAGACTTTCTGTAGTCGGCTACAGAAGGTGTTATTTCTGTCTACAAACTTTGCCCTCTATAAAAACTGTAAGGCTCTTTCTAGTTTGTGAATTGAATAATTCAACTTTGGCACCAAGGACACCTGCTTGGGAATTCAAGCTGTGCTGTGCTAGTGTACCATGCAACTCTAAAAAAGTAACTTGAATGGACATTTCAGTTTGGGATTTATCATTTTAATCACAATTGCTTTTTAGCATCAAGCAAAATTTCCTAGGTAGGGTAAGTAATGAACTTGCACGTAGAATAAATGATGTGGTTATTTGTTCAGTATAATGTTGAAATTTACGCTTACCTGCTACAAACACAGTAACCTGGAAATTTCCACAAGAAATATAAAAATGTGAGATCCGTTGCTCTGACCAGGAACTTGTGATTTTTACTAAAATATAAATCTGAGGTTTTTGAAGATGCAGCTGTTGCTCACAAAGAATAAATCAGAGTCCAGATAATAACTGTCTATTGTAGCTGGAGCCCAGGGCAGATGGATGCTACCTTTGCTGTGAGACCCATGTGCAAAGAAGAAAGGAGGCTGGTGAGGGTGTGAAAGCAGTTCCGTCAGCTCTGGCTTTCTGGCACAGGCTCTATGTGTTGGGTGCCATTTCTCCTCATACCTGGGCAGGAACCTATAGCAAGGAGAATCTGCCTTAATTCTCCATCTTGGCTGATTGCAAGGGAGGAACTGAGACTTAGAATTCTACTTCAATATTGCTGGATTTCTTTGTTGAAAGAGAAAGCTCTTACCCTGAATTCATCTAGTGTTACCAGGCTTGTAACATTTACAGGACTTGCAGCAAAACCTAATTTCTTTCTAAGGGTTATCAGCATTTTCTGCTCACATTCATCTTCCAAAGCCCTTTCATTTCTGCACAGTCTGGGCTCCAACAGCACAGCAAACGGGCCTTAATTTAAATACAGCTGCTGCAGGATTCCCAGAGCCTTGCTGCAGGATGCAGCAACGCCCTTCTGCTGAGCAATAGGCTCTGGTAAGTTTTTCTAGGAGCAAATTCCATGTCAAGAAATAAAGTTTAAAACTAGCAGTCCACTGTGTACAGAGACGATTGGTGTATTCCAAATCGGCAGCTTCAGTTGGGGAAATAAATGACTGTAATGTCTAAGCTCTGCCCAGTGATGTTCCTTTGGAATACCTGCTTTTTTTTTTTTTTTTTTTTTTTTTTTTTTTTCTGTTTGGACAGTCAAGATACTGTGTCATTTATTTTAGTTCATTTATCTTAGTTCATATGGGACCATCCAGCAGGTTAGGCAACAACCACAGACACCATAATTTCTTTGCCCTGGAGTAAGCTGTGATTAAAAACCAGAATTTTAAATCCTGAGTATGTGCTGCTGCTCTTCTAAATGCAGTCTGCATTTAGAGCCAGTGTGGGAAGTTGATTTTGTTAAGAGTTTCCTAAAGCCACTGTAATGAAATGAAAGCTCCACTTGCTTCTCGGTACGGAGCCAGGCTGTGCGAGCCTGTCACTGTAACACTCACTGCTGGCACAGATGCTTGGGTGGGCAGAGCGCTGGCTGCTTCTCTTCAGATCTGCTCACAGCAAAATTCCAGAGGCCCAGCCTCACCTCCTAAGAGAGCTAAATTCATCCTTGAGGAGGAGGAGAGCTGCGTCAGTGCCCTGCTGCAGCTCTCCTGTGAGCTGAAGGCACCCTGCTGCACATCAGTGTCTGCAGCAATGCCACGTGCGCAGCTGCAGGAACAGCTCTGTGGGGTTCTCCCAAGTTCCAGAGGCCAAGCCATGGTAGGAGGTGCCTTCACAGCCTGTGTCGCTCCAGGGAAGGGCTCCTGCCCAGGAACCAGCGCCGGGTGCTGCTCCAGTCAGCTGGAATGTGCAGCTGGAGTATCACTGCTGCTCCTGCAGCCAGACTGGGATGGGCCAAGGGTTGGCATTAGATTTGTGTGACAGTAATGGCTTGGCTTAGCAGGCTGAGGGAGTACAGGCACTAAAATTTGGCCAAAACATGTTACTAGAAATTTCAGGAGTGCCCCATGCAGAAGATTTGTATGCTTTTCAACACCAACTCAAGACAACCTCTTCATTTCCTCCTTCCATATCATCTGTTTGGATTTTAAAGGTTTTAGAGCAATGACTCTCTTATATGAAAAAATTCAACTGACTTGAAAAAACTGTCAGTGGTTCTGAACGAGGCTGAAGGTTTTAGTAGCATTCAGTCTCTCACATATGTGCCTTCCTTCTTGTTTAACTAAGCCTCCAAACTCTGGTTGGAATGGTAGCTATTCCATATGCAGGCAAGTTGAGAATCAGAAGGGAAAGTTATTTACATTGGCATTTAAGTCTGAGTCACTATCTAACTACTCTTCGAAATTCTAGGTTATTAAAACTTCTGAATTCCCACTGAAATTGAGAGAAGCATCC
>NW_008239283.1:5925926-5935179 GCF_000691975.1 Corvus brachyrhynchos | reverse complement strand
CGGTGCGTGGTGGCGGCGTGCACAGCAGGTCACACTGGACTGCCACAGCAGCGCAGGTGTGAGGTACAGCACTGCCTGACCTCACCATACACCGTGCTCCTGAGATGCAGCCAAGCTTCCCTAAGCTTCCTGGGACTCTATGTCAGTAAAAAGCTGCCATGCTAGAAATACACAGAGATGCTGTCAGCTCTCCCACTCAGAGCAGGGGAGGAAGTAAAGCCCACCAGAGAAACAAATACGGAGCAAGATGGGCTTGGCAGTATGCAGGAAATACATTATTTATGTATATATTGTTGGGTATGGGGTGTTTGTCAGATCTTGGGAAAACAATTTAAGGCTTGGGTTTGAGTCCCTTTGGGTTTTTGGGAGTCACTTAGACCCAATAGCATCAACACCTTTGTTACAGGAGAAGGAAGTTGATGCCAGCTGACAACTTGTGGACTTTACTCAGGTTGGGTGATGAGCACATTTATGGTGCAAGGCCCCAGACACAGTGCAGGCACTCACCTCCCACTGCCAAGCAGCCACATGTTGCTGCCAGCACAGCTGGTGTGACTGAACATCATGTTTGGTGTTTGTAACACAGATGCCTGCTCAGTTTTATGGCAGCACAAAATAACCACGCATTCAGTCCCCATTCACTTGGAGGTGTTGGTGTCCATCTTGAGCTCACCTGGGTTTCATAAAACAGGGAGAGCCTGAACCTGGCAGAGTGACAGAGGACAACACAGGTGAAAACTCCTCGCTAGATCCTCCTGTGCAAGCAGTGAGAACACATTCTCAGGGGCTCTGAATAATTTTATACTTGCCTCTTGTTTCACTTAACCCCAGGGGACACAACTGACCCATCTGACCAAGCCTGCCCATCAAGCCCTGCTGCTTGCAGAGTACACAGCCCCTCAATCCTGGCAGGGTGTGTTTCTGAGCTGCTTAGTCATCCACTTTAATTTCACATCAACTCAAGGACTGATTGACTGCAGCATGTTTATTCCCTTCCAAATAAATCTCCAAACCGAAGCCAGCATCCTGCCCATATCGCAAACATGCCAGTACTGCTCAATTAGCAGCTCCCACTGGTGCCTTTGCTAATGAGGAGAGCTCCAGCACAGCCCCGTGGCCGGCTGGGTGGGATCAGCCATTGGGTGTGCCGGCCACAGCACCGGCCACACACCGGGCTTTGCTGGCACACCTCAGCGTGCGTTGGTTTGAAGAGCAGACGGGAGGCATTCCCTGCTTCCATCTTCTTTGCCAAACCCTGGAGAAGCACATAGGTATTTCTAAGGGGGAACTGTAAACTCTCAGTAGGTTTATATCCAGACGTCTTCCATCTTCTTTTTCACGGCTCCTAAATCCCCTCAAGTAGCTCTTCTGCATGAAAACTGTACATATCACAGGCATGTTTCCCTCAAGAAATCTCTCTATTATGCAATAGAGCAATCATATTCTCCTCTGTCTCCCCTTTTATCTCTGCTTTACAAAAAGGTTCTTGAAGGCATTGTTGTAATTTTTGTTAAATGCTGTATAAATAAGAGGATTAAAGAAAGAATTTGAGTAGCCAAGCCAAAGAAAGATGCTTTTCCAGACGGGTGGGATATTGCAGGAACAGAGAGGACTTATTAATGCTGTGATGAAGAAAGGGATCCAGCACAGTACAAAAACTCCAATTAAGATGCCAACCATCAGAGCTGCCTTTTTCTCTTTCTGTTCTCTCCATGTTTCTCCATCTGTCTGGAAAGTGATAGCTGCACGACGAGCTGTAAACACCATCTGTGGTTCCTGCGAAGCTTCCTTCACCTCAAACAAAAGCAAACACAGTTTCTTACCAAGACAGTTTGTTTGAGTGAAGTATTACTTTTAAATGACAGCACAACATCTGTGCACCTACCACAAAAGGCCTGAACTCCATTCCTTCCATGCTAAAAGAAAGAAAATACCCCAGAGTGCCAAAGTTACCGGGCTTCTCATTACACTGGAAAAGCTGCCAAGTGTAGCTGACAAACAGAGCTAAATAAAGAGCAACTGGTGCCATGCGTGTTGTGGGACCCTTCTTCAGTTTATTTTCTTGGATGCCTTCATACCTAGAGGGAAATTGGGTTGTTAAGGCAGGCTAACAAAGGCCTGTGTCTGCTGCCGATCCCTGCACCAGACTCATGCTGCTAGCTGGCCTTTAGACCTGCTCCAGGTGAACTGCTTTAGCAGGGGGCTTGGATTAGATGATCTCCAGAGGCCCTTCCAAACCCTACCATTCTGTGATTCTGTATTTTCTCAAAAAGTACTCTATTGCCAGAAAAACACCATTTCAATTGGCCTTCAGTTCAAACTCTGGCTTCAGCAGAAGTCATATAAGAGAGGAAAAAATTTCAGCTACTCCAGGCTGTCAACAGTGCTTCTTGTCTCCTCACCAAGGGCAAGACATTCATCTCTGCAGTGAGTACAGCACAGTGCTCTGGGGCAAACTGCTCCTGGGCAGAAGTTATTCATGTGCTTTGAGTCTGACCAGATGAAGACACTACCTAGTAATTTTAACCTGAAGATTGAAGTATCTGCGATATTGAAGTTCTTCTAGGCACTACAGTTATGAAGAGAGTGCAATAAAAACAACAGTTTAAGGCTGTAAAATTTGCCTGAGTGATAATTCACAGCACTGCAGGACTTTGACACCACTCCAAAGATGGCTCATTGTTAAATTAGCCACATATTCCACATGCATGTGCCACCTTTGTAATAGATGGAGGGCCTCTACTCAATATGAGCATAGCAATTCAGACATGGGAACACTGGCAGTGGATGAACAATCACTCTTCAGGATGGATATCCCTGTCTGCACCCTCAGACATGAGACAGGGCTGCAGAATATAAGAGCAGCAGATTGTCGGTGCAGGCAAATAATGGAGGAAAATGAAAATCACATCTGTTCTGACAATTAAAATGGGACACCCCTCATGTAGCAAGGATCACACCATTTGTCTGCAGAAGGACTTGCTCTGCATGTCCTTAATCACACTCTGCAAAAAGGGATGAATGTATGACATGAGGACAAATCTGTGACAAGCAACCCTGAAAGATTATGTCTTAGCCCTGCGGAATAGTTACATAAGTGCCTCTTGGGAAGAGCCATACAAAGGACTTCGTCACGAGCATCAGGCACAGTTTGGTACTGTATTAAACCTTCAACTCTTGCTCAAAAGATGGAGCCTGCTGTGTGCCATCATCAAATCAGAGCCTTCTCACTACTTCCGACTGCAGAGTTTACTAGCAGCGACCCTTTTATCACTTAATTACATATTGTAAGAAAAAGTTATTTCATTTCTTTCCTAGAAGATACCACAGGTATCCTCATGTGTTTTCCCCAATGAAGCCTGCATTTACAGCCTGATCAAGCTTCCACTGAAGTCAGAGGAGTTTTTACAAACTTCACTGGTTGTTAGGTCAGGCCTCTGAATACAAAACAGCAAGTGAAAACAGATCATGGTACCTTCTGTAAATTACTTGCTAGAACTAAATGCAGCTCTAACTGTACCAGATCTGCAGTTCCCAGCACCAATTCCAGAGGTTTTGCATGAGTCCAGTTTCTAGTGTAAGTCACAACACCTCACCTTTATCCTGTACCATGCAGAACAAAGGACAAGTACAGAACCTTTACCCCCATTTTTGAGCACTAACAAGCAGCCTGTGATAGCAGAAGAGGTGGTCACAGACTGTAAATGAGAGCAGTCCATGGAGATGCCTTGGGTTATGCTGGAGACATCTCTGCAGTGCTGCACACTGCTCTCACTTGGTGTCTAGCAGCACACTCTGCCTCCGGCACAGATTTCCTTCCATCTGCCCAGGCACTGCTCCAGGAGCTGCGAGTCAGGAGCACTGGGGAAATAGCTGATAGAAAAGACTGCTACTCTGAGGCCAGAATTCGGGTCTAAATTCATGAAATCAGCTATTTCCAGGACAATGGGCTCTGAGAAGTGCAGAGATGACTGCTTTTCTGTGAGAATAATAAAGAGAGTGAATTAAGGAAATGAGCTCAAGTACAAATCCTTCTACAGACACAAAGGAGTTTGGTTTTAGTTCCAGAATTTATTCCTCTGTATGTTGATCAGCACTTACAGTTCAATGCCCCTTCTCTTGTTTGTCTATCCCCAGTAAATTACTACTATTAAATGGCTACATGTTCCCAGAGCTGTATGCTCCCAGTTCCTGTGCTCCTAGAATGTCATAGAAAACATGCCACCAAGGAGCTTCTGACAAAATCCCTTGATTTAAAATGTTCCTTAAAGCTGTAATGATTGCTATTATTGGTCCTTTGTGGCAGGTCCTGCACCTGCAGGGTCTGCAATAACAAAACAAAACAACAGTAAAGATGATAAACATCAATCAAATCTGGCTTACTACCACAAATTCAGAGCTTTGCTTATCAGTTTGATGCAGCAAAGGTCGTTACTGCCTCAGTGCAGCCCTGGCACACTTCTTGCTCTTTGAACAAGAACACAAGAAACTAAATGCACAGCAAAGGATCGAAACATGGAAATGTCTACACTCTCTTGGATGCTCCACCAACATGACAAACAGTTCATTTGACAGGGAGAAGAACACCCACTTTCTCTCACAGGATTTTCTTCTGCTATAAGCAGGACGAATTCTGTATTTCTCCCAGGAAATCACTACCCACTCCAGTTTGCTTCCTGCCTCACTCTTTTCTGGACATTTTTTGCCACTCTTCTGGACAGCTGAACTTTGTTTCCTGACTCATCTCTTGTACTTGTACAGTCAGGGGCAGAAATAAGAAATAAAAGGCCTGTGACCCCTTCAGAGAAGGAGAATCTGTTTTCTCTCCCACACTGTCCTGACTGGTTAAGTGAGTTTGAGAGGCTGAATGGGCCAAGGTGCAGAACAACACAGCACCACTGGAGCTCTGGGGCCTGATCTTACACAGAGCGGGAAGGACACTCACAAAACTCTAAGGTTTGGATCATGCCTAATGTTTTATACACTATACAAGTACTTTGAGAGGGGAGAAAGAAAAAAAACCAAACAAAACCAACAAAAAAACCCCCAATCATCAACAGAACTTTATTTTTAAATCATATGAAAATTTAAATCTGATTTTGCAATTGCTACATGTAGTAATCCAGACATTCAGATCCCGTCATCCTTGGTTTTGCTGGGCTATCCCTATGCTACAAGGGATTTCACTGATTTAAAAGGGCACTATGCAGCAGTATCTGCTGTTTTTCAAGCAGTCTCATTTATTTCAATTGGACTGTTTAGAGAGAGAATTATTGCCTGCTGTCAACAAGGTGTGACAGAGCATAGCTCTCTGTCAGTGATGATATGTCACTGGGTTTTTAATGAGGGTCACCCACATCAGTGTTGCCTGCAGAATTCACTTTTTACGCAGTTTCATAATTAGCAAACAATTTTAAAAGCACCAGCTTAATTTAGGATCCCAATTTGGCAATTATTTTATTTCAAAGGAAAGCAAAAAACCAAGCTCTCATTAAAACCTGAAGCACCTCAGATGTTTCATGTCCATCTCCCTCACCTGAATTTTTTCAAAGGTTTTGAAAAGTGTTTTTCAAAAACACAAGTAAAATTTTAACCAAAGAATGACTCAAAATAGTTACAAAATAACTATTCTATTCTGCAGCTCTGTAAGAGTGTAGGAACATAAGGTACGTATGCCAACTCCCAGTTTCAAAGAAATGTTCTTTCTCTGTAAAAAAAAATGAACATTTTTTATATACATATACATATATATAGTGGCAACCTGCAAAGCATTTTGGTGCCTGAGTCTGTTGGCTGACAAACATCAACGTACCACCCTCACTGCTCCACTTGGTGCATTGGTTTTTCCAAGACATCCCTACTGGCATCTGAGGTCTATGAACTCAGACCTTTTTTGTCCTGAGACTTGCCAGAATGAACCAGCTGGTTGTACCTCAGGCCACAAACTGCAGCCCTGCTGTGCAGCTCCAATCCAGCACTACCTGACAGCTCATTCCCGAGTGCAACACAGACGTCTCTCCCAGCAGGGATCACTGCTGTTATTGCTCACCTCCAGACTCGGAAGCACTTCCAGCCTTTGGCATTGTCTGCCAAAAAAACCTTGCTAATATTCCTCAGATCAGCTGGTGCAGGGCACCTGGAGTGAGAACTGACATAGATGCAGAGGGGAATTCACATCCAGAGTCACACTGACAGAAGGAAAATGTTGCCAGGGTGAGCATGACAGGTGAGCATTCTCTGAGAAGGAAGAAATGGAATAAAGTAGAGGGAGAAGAGACATCAAGGGAGAAAGAAAGGGAAAATAATGATTTTATGGGCAAACCATGAGAAGCAGAACAGAATTTGTCCCATCAGAGAGGAGAGAGCTGATGCGGACAGCCTGATCACCCCTACATGTAGAGAAGCAAAGCTTGGCAATGTTGCCTTTTGTTTGCATGTAAAGAAAAAAACAACAGGGTTTTGCCAAAGAACAGTAGTAATGTGCATGAAGATTCCCCTCCAGAATTCACTGGGGAACTGCTACTCTTCCTGTGGATGTGAGCTTACTACCACAAGCTTAAATAAGATCAGGATAACACTCTGTGAGTAAATCTCAGTATCTTAATTTAGAAAGAAAACAAGAAATGCATCCTGAATGCCAGCTTGCTTGATCCACGAGTTCATTTAATGTAAATGTGTGCAGCATCAGCTCTTCCTTTAGGTGAGGAGCAAAGTTTGCATCTGAATCACAGAAGTCTTTTAATTTAAGTCAGCAAATGGAGCTGCTGGGATAATGGGGGAAGTTGCTGCCACATACCAATTGCAGATTCAAGAATCCCTGTTATAAAAGAAGTTAATATGTCAATCACACCAATATGAGAAAGATGAAGAACTACTGGCTTGAGCATTTACTGGTACTGCAATAACCCCTCCAAAATGGGTGTTTAGCTCATTCTGACAGAGCCCTTCTGTCAGTGCAGCCTGAAGCAGCCCCCAGACATTGCATCAGCAAAAAGCACTTACCTGCCAGCCATGCTGGGCCCACGCAAGGGCTTTCACAGACAGAACTAAACAGTTTGCAGCCAGACTCTTTCTTGCTAAAACTGTCATATGATGTGTCTCTCCACTGGCTTGAGCAGCAATGCCTCAGCTCATTTAACTTCCCAGAATTTGATTCCAAACAACCAGTCCTGAATGGGTATGTGTGTATGTAAAAGGCAGAGCATGCAAAACCACTACAAATAATCAGCTGGCTTTTGTGCTTGAAAGGATTATACATTAACTCCAAGCAATACATTCATCATACTTAAAGCAATTTGAAAGAAATTTGGTGCAAACTAAGGGCTGAAGATCGTAGGGGAAAAAATGCTGCTAGAGGAGATATTCTAAACTTTCCTAGAAAATTTTTTGCTTTTGCATAGAAGACACCTTCATAAAACAATATACATTAATAGTATCTTTAAGACATTACAAGCCAAATCTGCAAGCCTAATCACAATTGCCAGTGCTGTTATCTCTTACAAGAATCTGGGGACACAACCTACAGACTCTTACTTGTGACCATAATAATGTGCTTCCTTGACCCCAAATCAAAGAGAGAAGGATTTAGCAGGGGAATGAGGCTGTGCAGGATTAGCCCCAATGGAACAGAAAGGTTCTCTGTAGGTATCTCTAACATCCACAGAGCTCATCTTTCGCTCCTGGGAAGCGAAGGTCTTAGGAAGTTCAACATGCAATCACAAAAGCATAAAGAAAATTTTTCACTGGTAGGAGAGAGAGTAAGAATATGTGAAAGAACGCAGGGAGAGTTTGCAGAGAGCACTGCCAAGCACGGTGGAGGCATGGGATGGGTGACAGCAGCATCATGCAGAGAGCCTGACTTAGAGGGCACAAGGAGCCAACCCCAACCCTTCTGAAGGGACACAGCTTTCCTGTCAGTAAGGTGTATCCCCAAAATGAACGAGACCTCCCAAATGGCTAGGGCACCGCGGGATCATAGACAATCTTTGGGATAAGAAAGAGAACATGGTTTTTAAAACAGCAGGTCATTTTAAACCAGAAACAATTAATTGCTCATTGTTTCAACATTATGCAGTGAGCAGTACTCAAGGTAAAATAGCCCAAGCACATCAGAAGGTATATATATATAGAGAGAGAGAGCATATAGTGTGTAATTTGTTTATCAAAATCTATTCAGACACACAAAGTCTGTGCTGGTAAATAAATGTGCATGCATTTACTCACTACAGGACCTAAGGAGCTCTTTTTTTTTTTACCCTACCAACGCTGTAAAAAACAAAAAGAGGAAAAAAAAACCCCAAGGAACGGCAAATTCAGAACAAAGAGACCATTTTCAAATGTCTCTCCCGACTGGCAGTGAGTGCACCTGTCCCTTACTCTTATAACACACAAGGAAAAAGTGAGAATAAAGCTCTTCTCCAAGGGTTGCCCTTTTTGACTGGCTGATTACTGCTCACATCCAGTCTGTGACAAAGTTCAACTCAAACGGGAGCCCCAGGGCACCTCGCAGCCTTCTCGCTGTGCAGAACCCACCAACGCAGGGGTGAGGGCCGGGAGCTGGCGAGAAGCAGGATCGCAGTGCCTGGGGGAGCAGCAGGGGCTCCCTCCCCTTCCCCAGCCTTACCTCCGGCAGCGGCACCACGGCGTTCCTCCTGCGGCCCCCCATGTGGAACTTGGACGCCTTGTAGATCTTCCAGTAGACGAAGAGCACCACGCAGAGGGGCAGGTAGAACGCGCCGCCCGTGGAGACGATGGTGTAGGACGGGTCCTGGCTGACCTGGCAGCGCTCCTGCTCGGGGCTGTAGGTCTCCCCCCAGCCCAGCAGCGGGGCGAGGGAGATGGCGGCGGAGAGCAGCCAGGTGAGAGCGATCATGACATTGGAGATGCGGCGGCGGGCGAGCAGCGTCAGCACGTCGAAGCACACCCACACGAGGCACAGCTCACGGCCCAGCCGCCACCGCCGCCCGGCCGACAGCTCCTTCACCAGGCTCAGCGGCATCACCAGGGCCGCCACCAGCACGTCCGACACCGCCGTGGAGGCCACCAGGTTGTGGGGCACCCGGTGGAAGGCCTTCACTCGCAGGATGGTCGCCAGCACCAGCAGGTTCCAGAGGAAGGTGGCCACGGTCAGGAGCACCAGCAGGGTCAGGATGAGGACGGTGAAGATGGAGAAGGGCTCCCGGCCCCTCCACGCGCTGCCGCCCACCACCGAGGAGGAGGCGTTGGCGTCCATGTTGGCGGACGAGGTGTTGGC
>NW_008239283.1:5910877-5925516 GCF_000691975.1 Corvus brachyrhynchos | reverse complement strand
GCCGGGGCTGGAAGGGACGTCTCGAGATCATCCCGTCCCACCGCCCTACCCGGGCAGGGTCACCTCGGGCAGGTGTCACAGGAACACCTTCAGGTGGGTTTGGAACATCTCCACAGAGGAAGACTCCACGCCCTCCCTGGGCAGCTTTTCCAGTGCGCTACCACCCTCAGTGTAAAGAAGTTCTTCCTCATATTGAGGTGAAACTTTTTGTGTTTTAGTTTATGGCCATTACTCCTCGTCCTGTCGCTGGGCACCACGGAAAACAGTCTGGCACCATCCTCTTGGCACCTGTCTTTGAGATCTTAATGTGCGTTAATGAGAACCCCTCTCAGTCTTCTCCAGACTAAACAGGCCCAGCTCCCGCAGTCTCTTCTCGTAAGAGATGCTCCAGACCCCTCATCACCTTTGTGGCCTCTGCTGGACCCTCTCCAGTAGCTCCTTGTCTTTCCTGTACTGAGGAGCCCAGAAGTGGACACAGTGCTCAGATGTGGCCTCACCAGGGCCAAGTAGACAGCAGTAGTCTGTGTCCCACAGACCCAGGTGGTGACGAGACACCCCCTTCTCCCCATGAGGTTACAGGACACCCCTTTCTCCTCACGACCCTGTCCTGCCATGTTCCCTCAGTGCTCCCACCAACCATTTCATTGCTCTTAAAATAAGCAGTCAAATATGGGACCAAGGGCTTGGACATGGACAATAGAATTGACAGTGAATACAAGAGAATGTCATCTTTCCATTTGGATGTTTGGCGCTTTGTGGGCTGAGAAGTCGGAGGGATGCAAAACACAAAAGGGTGGAAAATAGGCATCTCTTGTAAGTCTAATTACTTCACATCTTCTTTGCACCCGTTCTCACTTTTCCCTATTCACCTGAGAATTGATGAGAAAAGGACTTGTGACAGAGGTGAGGAATTGCAAAACGTGTTTCTTAGTCCTCATCACTTTACCAAACATCACTTCAGGACTCTCTTTAACTGAATCTTTTCAGACTCAGTCTTGTCGTAATACGTTTTTCTGTAAGTCTGAAAGTTCTTAACTTGTCTTAACCCTCGCTGCATCCTTGTAATTCCTGTCTATGCTCCCCGTTGCTCAGCTGTGCTGAGGAGGTGTCTGTCCTCCCCACAGAGCAGTTGCCCAGGCCAGCTTTGTTACAGCGCCCTGTTTCCAAGCACTGCCGAGGACAGCATGCAGCTTAGGAACAGCTCTGGAGGATGATGATTCATCCAGATAACAGAATTTCAACCCATGAAGTGATGCTGTATTTTTATAGCAAATATATATAATTTAATGTTACATTGTCCCGAAGTTTGGTTTTATCTTTTAGAGAGAGATTATTTTTAGATCATTATAAAGGGAGTACACTGAACTTGAATGTCTTTGCTTATATTCCATTTTTTGTTTTAGATCCAAAAGTACTATGAAAGCTTCTAGCAGATGCACTTTTATTCCATTCTCTTTAATAGAAAACCAGCTTCCTTTCTAAAGCATTTTTTAGAAAAGTCAGTTATATAAATCCTCCAATTAATTTGAGAAATACATAGAAAATTTCAGCTCAAGACAAAAAACAAACCTTCCAAAGTCCTTTGACAGCTGGTTCCATACTTTTATGATTGAAAATGTGATGGAGAATCTAGATGTCACATAAATGCCTGCTAGTATTGATTTTATTAATAATAATAACATTCATAGGTGATTGCCAATGCTCATAGAAGAGCCCAGAAAGCCCTAGGTGGCTCAACATCTTCAGCTGACAGCCAAAATAGAGGAGAGTTTGGAAGTTTTGTAACTGTTTTACAGGATTTTGCAGAGCCTACAATTTTCCTTTTTTTTTAATTTTAAATTCTGACCAACTGGGAAAAAATAGTAGATGGTTATGTTTTTCAGTGTTGCAGCTTACAAAAGTGTTTGGGAAGATGGACTACTATTGGAGAGTATGCTAAGGTTTTGGGGACTTTTTTTGAAAAGTGAATGCAGTTCTTAAGCTGGATGACACCTATATAGCAAAGTGCATGTGGTTCTAGACAGGACCCCAATTTTCCATTTCTCTTCTCTTCTTCTAATGGGATCTTCCCTCTAGCTCTCCTCACAACTCCTTATCAAAAGTTTATTGTGGTGGCTAAGAGGAGCAAAAAAAGTGTAATCTCTTCCCCAAGCAGCTGTGCAATAAAGAGATTTGACAGAAGCAACATCATGGTATTTACAACTTTGATGCAAGCGAGCAGATTTTTTAGCAGCTAAGAGCATTCCAGTTCAAGAGGGTAGATTCTTATTGTCAGGGCTCAACATCTTCTATAAATCTAAAAGCATTGGACAAACGAAAGCCTCAGAAAGTGTTGCATGAATTCTCCTGTCAGCTAAAGTCCCAAGAAAATCAAGCTAACAGCAAAAGCCAGGAGCAGTGATAGACTTTATTCTGTATGCCTAGCCCCTTGATTATAGGCTTCTTTCAGCATTACTTTAGTTTGAAAAAAACCCAAACCAAACCATCAACTCACCTTTCAAGGGCTAATGATGGTTCTTTACTGGCTCTTTTCAGTGCTCTGTAAAGTTTTGGGCAGTTGAAGTACCTGGACAATGATCTCCTAAACAGGGCAATGGTAGAGCTAAAACCAAAAGTCACAGACCTGTGCAGTATCCTGTCAGCACCCTCTCTTCCTCTACTAAAATGTTACTTTTTAAAATCACATAGTCCTTTTCACCCTTCCTGTGAGAGCTTGCTTTCCCTGAGTCTCAGGTCACTGGCTCGAAAGCAAATCATCTGGGTATCTAAAGCTTTGGTAGCTTACTTAAATTGAGTCATCAAATCATACATCAAACAAAAAGGCTAATTACTGCCAAAATATAAACATACTTCTTATTTACAGCAGACCTCGGTAGATAATACCTTACCCAGTCCTCAACTATTCTTGCTCTACAGTGTCAATAAAGGTGCCCTCCACCTGTGACATTCACCCTGAAAAAATTTGATGGCAACACTTTCTGACCAGCATTGTGCTTGTCTATAACTCGGCAGCTTTATGGCACAGGAAACTTGGATCATGACAAGATTTTTCATGATTATGAGCAGTAACTTGGCGGCAGAGTTCTCCTTTATGGGCCTGTTCCAAGAACTGTCAAAAACATCTCCCAGTCCAAGCAGGACAGTTTTGATCACCCCCTTAAGTGGTTTAAAGAGTCCAATTTCTTTGTCAAGGTTCTCAGAGGAAGAAAGCAATTTCTCAAGGCACACAATATTAGTCCCCAACCGATCGGTCAGTGTTATGAGACAAGCCTTGAGAGCCTGATGGCTGAGGTCTATTAACTGCTCACAAGATTGATGACAGGGGAAGCTGCAAAGGAAACGTTAGATTTCCAATCAGTTTGACAATCTTTTGCACTTCTTGCAATGCCAGTGGAATAGATGCTGCCCAATACGCAGATATTTCATCAGAAACTATTTGTCATTTATGATTTCATAAACAAAGCAAAGGTAATTGCATCTGCACAAGACAGGAAGCTTTTAATTCCCACTTAGTCTCAGGTCATGAATTTCTCTTCCACTTAATCAGGAAATTAGAGCTGACTAGGTAGCTACTACAGGCAAGGTGCACCCATTGCACATCTACATTTAAGTAACAGTATTAACTTTTTTTCTTCAGTGTAAGCTACTATTACTCTAGAGCAATACCATCCAGTCTATCTCCTAGGTAAGATTGTTTCAAAGATTTCCTCCTATTAGAAAATTCAGAAATTAAGAAAAACCAAACCAAATATCATAGGGAGGAGTTGTGCAGGCTCTTGCCAAGCCCTGTTTTGTCAGTTTTCCACGTATCAGACTTTAGAAGCTGACAGTGCCTCAGCTCTTCCAAAGAAAAAATTAGGTGAAGCCGGAGTATTGAAACTGCTGGGAAAGCAGTTAGCCTGCTGTTCCCAAAACAGTGACCGGCAGAAGCAGCTCTCTGTGAGACAGGCCTTTGCCTATATAGAGAAGTGGCAGCAATTTTGATGCACTTTTAAGCCCAACCAGTCCTGGCCATGAGCACATGGTCAGAAAGGTGGTCACTGACTCCACATCCCAGCTCTTTTCCTGTTCCAAACAAATACTCCATACCACTGCAGCCACTGCTTGTGCCCACATAACCACACTCTGATCTTCACAGTGGTTTACTGCAGCTCTGCTTACCTCTCTTTCCAAGTAATTAATTTTGCAGTTCATCTAATGAGTCCCTCAGTGTTTCTTTTGCTTTAATGAAATTTAATTCCCATACAGTAACTGCACAGCTGGCAGGTATAAACAGAAGCCTTAAACTGTATGATGATGTAGATCTGAGAGACAACTCCTAAGATGTGCTGTTAATAAAGACATGAGAATTACTTTGACATCTATTATTTATAAATTTATAAGAAAACCCAGAATCAAAGATTAGAACTCAATGAGACAAGCATCATGTTTAGCACTGTTTACCCTTCAGAGGAGATTTTGCTATTTCATTGCAAGCTTAGAAGCACAAGACATTCAAATTCTAGTAACAAAATTATTGTGACATTAAAACTCTTGAAAAGCCCACTAGGGTCTAAAGTCAGCCATTTCATAAAAGAGGGAAAACCAGGCAATGCTCAGTTCTGAATGGTGGAAGCACTGGCAACAGAATGGTCCTATTATTTCTCCCCCCCTGCAAACGATCTGGTTTCTCCAAGGATGAAAAGAAAGTTCACTGATTTTTTTTTAAATACTTCAATGCATGTATCAGTTTTAAATCTAACATGCTACTTTAGAAGACCTAAGAAATAACATTCCAATTTATATATATATTTATATATATAATTACTTATGCAATTGTATTCGTAACTGCTCCTGGGTTACATTTTAAATATACATCAAAAGCTGTTTTACTGTAATTGCATGTGGCCCACATTTCTGGATGCTGTGACATTTTAGTCTTTCACTGATGCATGAACACTTTTTAAACACTTCCCACCACCACTGTAGCCCCATAAGAGCAGTTACCTACTGCTTCAATGGCAGAGAGATGGAAATAATATATGTAATACAATTACTCTCTTACCCAACCTGTGTATTCTTCTTGTGCTGAAGTCTCCACATTTTTTCCTGTCTGTGATGTGTATTCCTCCCTCTTCCAGTTCAGTCTTTCACATTCTTCCTTCAAAATACCCTTCTAGTATATTTATACCCCATTTCACTTTTTCTTTTATTGAGTCTCTCCACCCCCTCAGTCCTGTGGCAGTATCTTTGACTTTGCCCATCACTGATCTGGTGTATTAAAACCAAAAAGCAATACACTTTTGCAATGTACAAGATACAATTGCAGAACTTCTTACTTCATCAAGGTTATGGAGCATCTTAGAAAACACTGCCTGGGTTGAGTGCTTCAATTTATGTCATCTGCTTTCCTTAATTCTTTGCCAAATACACTAGACATCACTAGATGAATAAATTCAGATTTAAACTGAGTGTGATGGAAAACCAAATATTTTTGTCAGAGTGCTCCCATTATATCACAACATTAAACCAGTATTAATCATGTCCCATAATGGTGTAAGAGATGTTTTTTATTTTGGACACTGTACTTGTTATACAGATACCATGGCTGAAATTAATCACAAGCTCATACAGCCTTAATTATTCATCCATGGTTCAGTTCTAAAGGAATCTTCCTATATTCTTCAGCATTATTTGATGGCCAGAGTAGAGTTCTGTAGCATTAAAATCCCTTGCAATTATTCATGTGAGCAAAACCTTTTTATCTCACAATGTCCTTATGATGTCCACTCTAACAATTTTCAGAGGTATGCATAGAAAGAAGGGTAAATGTAAAGCAAATTCTTCTATAAAACCTAAAAGTATTCTCCCTTTCTTTAATAAAAATCTCTGTAGTATTGACTTAAGGTAATTTAAATGATCTTCTTCCTTACAAGTATGGCAAAACTAGCTGCCCATATTCTCCTTTAGCCTCAGTTCCAAAGAGTCTTCCTGAAGTGAAAAATAAAAGATGTTCCAAGAAAAAAAAAAAATCCTTAAAGAGACCTAAAAATGTGAAAGGAGCTGTTTAAATTGGCAGCAGCTGCCAGATGGTTTTGATCAAGGTAGGCTATCCCAAGGCCCCAAGGCATTTCAGTGACCATAATTAACGAGAAAACTGCCGATTGTCAGATTTCTTGCTGATGTGCTTGAAGATTTTCGCTTTGTGGACGTTCTTTGATTTCTGGTAGCCAAATCCCCCACCTCCACCTCTTTTCTGTAGTCTTCTGCCATGGTTGCTGTTCACATCTGAAATTTTATTGGTTAAAGAACTTTAAAAGGAGTAATTTGAAATATTGCATTTGGGTTTAGTAAGGGTTATTGACATGAGAAAAAATAGTTACACAAAAAGCTGAGCTGCCTAATTACAGAGAAACCCAGAACTTTGTGCCTGTGGTTCTAAATACTCCTCCAGCTGTCCAATTAAAGGGTCCAAAGTACTACTGCTTCAAATTCCATCCACTGTCAGGTTTGACAGTAATTTAGATACAGTCTTCTATTTCCTGCTCTTGCCCCTCTATGTCAATATTCCATGACTACAAAACTTAAGCAAGCAGATTTCAATGAAAATAATTTTCCATGGAGGAGAACAATACTTCAGAATATGTGTGCATTCCAGAATCTGCCCAAGAGCAACTGAAGCCTGTATAGCATGGACATGTGCTAAACTAGATTTTGTAGGCAATTTTGCAGTTATAATGTCTGCAATATTTACATTTCCTTTGATAAAGTACTGCTGGAGCATGATTCATTTTTATGATTAATAGCAAAAAACCCCAACCCCCATAACAAAACAGCAGAATTTGAGGTACCATAGGAATTTAGCAATGAACATTTATAATGCAGAAATTCAGCTTTGAACCACTGCAGTAAAAGGATACTGAGGTCAACAAACGGAGGAACTTTAAAACCAAACGAAAGGCTGACTTTGGGAAGATCCAAGTTGTTGACATCATAGATCTGCTTCAGAGAGTGGGAGTCGTAAGCTCTGATGTAAGCTTTGTATGCCTCCTGGGCTGACTTGTGAAGGAAGTAGTTCTTCTCTATCAGTTTTTCCAGCTGGTGAGGGGAAAAAACCCCATAAGAGACATAAACAATCACAGCTGTTAAAAGGCTCTAAATTATATTTAAAAGATTATTTACTGTGTGAGTGGCAATGACATTCACTCTTTGCTTCAGCAAAACTGCCCTGTGACATCAATCTGCACATACAGGTGTAAAAATGCTTTTATAAACAAGGAGAAGGACAAAAGAGCCTGAAACTGAATTACAGTACAGTACAGTACAAAGTCGCAGCAACATGAAAATTTACAGAAATATTAAACTGGGTTGTCCCAAACAAGTGAATCAAGAAGGACATGAAACCATGTGCATGAGAATTTCCAGCCTGACATCTGAACTGTGGGATTCCATGCAATTCTGTGCACAGTCTGATCTATTGTGGTGAAAATGTGTTGTGAAACCAGCACTATTAATTCTAAACCAAAATGCAGGTACACCAATGTAGACTGAGACATTTTATTTGATGTGGGCCCAATTCCCAGTACTCATTAGATCCCAGTGTCTCATTTGATGTTTAACATACATTAATTCAGCATACTAAAAATAAGCTACATTAGGCGTCATTTCTTCCTGATTATACTTAATTAGGAACCTCTCTCTGTAAGGACTGTCTTCACTGCTTCTTGCACCTGTTATTTTAAATTCCAGTTACTGAAAAGAAACTTTACAGAGCTCTTATCAAAAGAATGATTCACAGAGGTAATCAACAATAGAAATTCACATCTTCAGAATTATCTATGCTATTCCACTCAACTCTGTGCTCCTTGGCTATTTTTGTAGCAGAGCAGCACTGAAGAGGTTTAGCTGATGCTGAGTTTTATTAACACCATCTAATTAAAAATACACATGGACTATTTACTTACATTCCTAAACAAGCACACATATTTGTGACCTGCAGTCATTATAGACTGTAACATTCTCCATGTAAATTACAATAAAGATAATCAAAGCATTTGAAGTATAAAGCCATGTCATACCTGAGACTGGATGTCCGAAATTTTTGACCAAGAAAACTCAAATTCACTTAGTGGTACCTTAAAAATAAAAGAAGAAATGAAGTATCAAAATTATTTACACTGTGTAAATACAGTGAATGTGTTTAAGACCAAGGACAAATAGAAAACAACCTGCTAGATAACAGATTTTTTTTAATACCACAGCTGTATCTGTAAAGTGCCTTTACATCAATATGACAGTATTATCACTTCCTTTAAGCTAGAGTAATAGAGACACTCAGTATGACATCATTTTTTTACCACTTTTGTTTTAGAAGTTAAACCACTTTAGTCACAAGTCACAAAACAAGTCCATAAGGAGAGCAACCAAGAAACTCTTGTGCAGTTCTATTAAAATGATTACCTTTAGAAGAAGGCTGTGCTTCTTCTGGAATTAAACAAAACGAAACTGAGCTTTGAAAAAACAAACCAAACCACCAGGTTTTGCCTTTAAAAACCAGATGCACAGTAAAAAAACAAATGTAGACAGAAGTTTACCCTGGCTTGTTTTAGGTAACGAAGAAAGCCCAATTCTTCTGGTCGTAAAATGAGCAGAGCGTGTCCTCTACCATTTATTCCTCTGGCAGTCCTACCAACACGATGGATATATTCCTTTTGGAAAGAGTAACAAGCAACAAGGTCAGGCCGTCTCAATAAGCAACAAAAAATACACCAAAGTGAACCTCAATATAATGTAATGCATCATTCATTTGGTAAGACTTTTTCTTGGCACTGACAATGGATGAGGGAAAGCAAGCGCTGAAGGTGCAAAGCAACATCAGGCTGAGACAGAGCCCCTGACTGAAGTATTTTATCTTTCACTGAAGAAAAAAATCTTAGTCTGCTGTAACTGAAATTTAAATCTTGATTTTGCTCTATGTGTCAAAACTTCTGAGTTTTTTGAATTTTGCTTGTTTACAGTAGACATTTATTCAAATAAGAATATTATCTTTAAACAAAAAGCAAATTTCAACTGGAAAAGCTCTGGCATGCATTTGTAAACTCACACTCCTCTTGAGAAGTGTTTTGTTGTTTAGCTGATTAGATTTTAATTTCACAGCACAAACAATATTTTAAAAAGCAATTCTTAAGAAGGCAACAAAGGTCTTGGCTAGGAACAGCATTTCCTAGGAGCTGGTGAAGGAGGTGAAAGAAAGCAGCAGCTGGATATGACTATGGCTGAATCCTGACCTCTGTCAAGCAGCAGTTCCAGCTTTTCTCTGCAACTCAGTTTGTAGATTGATTTCTTGCTGTGACTCTTGTCTGCTTCCTTAACTTACCTTTGGATCATCTGGAGGGTCATACTGGACAATCCAGTCAACCTCAGGAATATCCAATCCTCTGGCAGCTACGTCAGTGCACAGCAGTATTCCAGACTCGGCATTACAGAACTGGAAAAACGTTGTAGTACGTTTGGTCTGTTTCTGCTTCCCCTAAAAGGAAACAAACACACTGGGGATGACATAGCAACTAAAAAAATGATTTGAGACATCTTTCCAAATCGTGGTCTTGTACAGACCAAGCAGGACTATTTTGCAGTGAAGAAACAAAGAAAAAAATAAATGGCACAGGGTTACATGAAGTGGCATCTCTCAGAGGTTACCCTGTATCTCCCAAAATATTAAAAATTGAATAAACATTCCTCTCATGAGGACAACATGTATGTTTCAAGTTCAGAAAAAGGACATTTGCAAGTCTAGCAATATGTTAAGACAGATCACAGGTTAAAAAAGCAAGCAACCAAACAAAACAGATACTTGTCACAGTTCTATTGAAGAATAGCAAAAAATGTCCCCCCAAAACAAAATACAAAAGGACATCTGTGGTTAGTTGTAACTACTACTGTGGTTAGTAGTAGTTCGATAGACTTTCAGTCAATTCTTTGTTCTAAACTATGCATTTTGTGGTTGGTTTTGACAAAAAATTTACAATATTCGTCCAAATGGTAAGAATTGGCATAGTAAATCCAGACATCACCCTGACCTTAGGAAAAGCAACAAACACTTCAGGGATCAGAGATCTTGGATTTCTCTGAGAAGAGCTTTGCTCCACATATTGAGTTTCAGTGCTTGTGAAAGGCAACCCCTTGGAAGAAAACAGCAATGTTGCTAGATACAGAGCATAAATTAATATCAATGTTCAGCCCTGGTTCAAAAAATAGCAAGTCTGATTACTGAAGTGTTGTTATTACATAATCTTTGCTTTATCTCCATTCTCTACAGACTAATCAAGACCATGATCAGTTTTGTGAGCAGGGTGTCTTGCTTATTAGAAACTGGACTGAAACAAACAAGGTAAATGTAAACTCAGTAAGAGTTAACAGGTACTATCAGATTAATTAAAAATAAATCAATGAATAAGACACTTACATGAATGGCCAAAACAGGCAGATCAATGTAGTTGAGTAATTCATAGTGGTACTTCACTGACATACATGAAGAAAAAAATACCATCAGTTTCTTCTTCCGGTTCTTCTTGAGGAATGTGAAGAGCAAAAGGAATCTTTTTTCAGATGGACACACTACATAGCCCTGCAAAATTTTTAAACATTGCTAAATAAAAGTAGTAAGGAGCAAACTTCTGTTTCAGTAACACAATTACATCAGGAAAAGATTACTTTGTGAAAAAACCCCACACCAAATAATTAAACAGTGAAATACATCTGAAGCATCCCAAGGAAAAACCACACAGGGCTTGGTGTTCACAAAACACACCCACTAACATTTGTGTCTTACCTGTTCAAGACCATCTACTGTTGCTGTCTCCTTGTTATCATCAACCCCAACATACAGTGGCTCTTTCTTCAGAGAGATCTTTGCCAGGTCTTCAACCTTTCTGGTTTGTGTGGCAGAGAAAAGCATCGTCTGTCTGCGCTCTGCAAAAACATTGGAAAGACAGCCTCACGTTTTAAAGAAGAATTTAAATAGCGAGTCCATAAAATCTCTAACTGCAAACCTTCCTGGACAAGTCCTCTACATTTTTTCAATTCTAATTCAAACATAGTGCTACTGACAAAGGGCTGTAGTTGTATTATGGGGTGTACACCATGTTTATTTCAGCTGTCCCCACCCTCAAAATCCTAACAGCTATCAAAACACAGTACTCTCTCTCTGTAAAAATGTTAATACTCAGCTGCAATCCAATTTAGACACAAAACAATGACTTAAACAGAGACCAACATTGTATTTCTAACTATAAATTATTATCTGTGAATACTGTAATATTTTTGTTTAAGAAAAACAACTCTGAGATTGTGTTTAATGCATCAATTACAAGGAATAGCTGAATGAAAAATTAGGAAAAGAAAAATTTAAGGTAAATACTTAAACTTCTTTAAAATACTGGTCTTGGAGGTATGAAAAAATATTGAACTGCAAGTCAAAGACCTTTTTCCTTATATTTAAACCTTATTAGGAAATAATGAATTCCAGGAAACACACAGGCAGAGAAAAATGAATGAGAAAATGTAGATGTTAAACTAAAAGGATTTTATATGAACAGAATTGTATCTCTAAAGAGTGTATGAAAACTCTGTTCTTCAGACAAATTATGCTGAACAAGTAATATATGCTGGGTAGCAGAAAAAAGGGACAGAGTAAGACAACCACTACGAAGTTCATTTACAGAACTATAAAAATTAATGACTTCTCTTATAATAATTGAGTCAGAAAGAAGACATCATGTTAGTCAAGTGATTTCCAGGAAAGATAGATTTTTTTTTTCTTACTTGGTAAAAGTTTTATGATCTGTTTCATTTCTTCTTCAAATCCAACCTCCAAGATTCGATCTGCCTCATCAATTACCAAACACTGCAAGTTCTTGTACATGAAACCTGGAGTGTTCTAGAAGATTAACAAATTCACAGTGAGACAGGGAAAAGAGTTTTATTATGTTTTAATAACCAGATTAGACATCAATATTGTATCTACCTGCATATGATCCAGCAGTCTTCCTGGTGTTGCTACAATGATGTTGATTCCATTTCCAAGCTTCTGTGCTTCTGCTGATCTGTTACTGCCCCCCATTATCAGACCATAGGTGTGAACATGATGATTCATAAGTTCTTTAAGAACTCCGTAGGTTTGCATAGCCAGCTCTCGAGTAGGAGAAAGAATAATAACACCTGTTCCTAAAAATACATCAATCAGACAGGAGTCAGTTACAACTCATACAACCCTCTAAATGGCTGCACTACAGTAAAATCCAGCTGTGAAACAAAGAGCCTTACCATTCCTCGGCATAAATTTCAGCTTGTAGATGAGCTCTATTGCAGGAATGAGAAACGCAAGTGTTTTTCCACTGCCTGTTTTTGCAGCTGCTAAAATATCCCTGCAAGCAGCAATGTCAGAAAAAGAAGTATTTAGTTGACCATATAGATAAAGAGAAAAGAACAATCCCACTCTGATCAATGCTGACAATGTAAAAACCTAACATGGCTTAGAGAAGACCAGTGGAGCTGGTACTAAGAGCCTGCTGGCAGATGCAGGTCACAACAATCGGTCAGTGAAAGGCTGGATTGTGGAGGTCTTTTCCAACATTAACAATTCCATGATTCAATTCTATGATTCATGTGTGTAGCTTGCCAGCAAAATTTACGAAACATCTGGGGTCATTAGAGTGATTAAAAAGCCCTATTTCTTACCTGCCTTCCAGAAGTGGCTTAATACTTTTATGCTGAATTTCGGTCATGTGTGTAAACCCCATGTCATTTATGCCTTTCAATGTATTCTCACTGACAGAACCAGCCAGGGAAGCAAAAGAATTGTCTTCAAAAGCACCTGAAGGGGAAAATGAAAAATATTTAATCTTATTTCTTCAATTTCATCTGCCATCTGAGATTAACCAGTTCAAATTGACCTATATGAAAAAATCAAAGGACATTTTCTTATCACAAGCTACCATAAAATCCAAAGAATTGGCAAAATACTCTATTAATGAGTTCATAAGAAAACTACACAGAGTTAATAAGAATGAAGATGAATGTATTGCTGCTTCTGCCAAATTTACTAATTCTACATCTCCAGCTTGCTCTTCATGGATTTCTTCCTTTACAGATAAGCATGTGCGTATATAGGTTTAAAAACCACTTTCACTAGTAATTTTAGGACCAACAGGTGTGTACATAATGCAAATTTCCAAGAACAGTAACTGGGTTACTGTACAGCTGCCAGTGTCACATCATGTATTCAAACACCTGACTTGCAAAGCTCATTTGAAAACTGCAATTTGCTCTGGAAGAAATGTGTTAGGCCATGGGATTTTGCACATGCATGAAAAAGAGAACACAAGGTACCTGTTACACCTAGTGGTAAACTGGGCACTTCATCCTCCTCCTCTTCCACTTCTTTCTCTCCTGAGTCCTGCTTATCTCCATCTTCTACCTCTGCAGATTCATCTTCTTCAGTTTTTGCTTTTTTGGCTTCTGTATCTGGAGTGTTATTTTACAGAAGACAGGTCAGTTAGAAATATCATGGTTATGGTTAATAATATGGAAATATTATGGTCATGGTTATCATAAAACATTGTTCCACAGAATGAATTTCCTTTAGTCTGTAAACCACGTACAAAGATCACAATTTTCAATGGGGTGGAAGGGGGCTGGAGGAGAGGCAAAGTTTCTATGGAATTTTCTGAGGCACAGAGCAAAAAATCCCCAAGTTCCTTCCACACAGCCTGCTTCGCATAGTGAAACAATGTAGCTTGATGTATGTCATGTGAGATTTTGAGTGGAAACAAGATAAACTGTCCTTAAATGAGTTACAAAATTCTTTCCCATCTGCAATACAGACACTAAATTTCCCCCACCATTTGTGCTCAGGATATGTAAAATGTTGCATTTTAGGTACCTGAATCCTCAGAGAGGAAAGCAACCTCTTCACTGGCATAACCATGATGAGTGTCACAAAAATCAAATACAGTTTGGAAGCTTCTATTCCTCATGTATGTCTGTATATGTATCTATAAGAATATATGTAAAAAATATATGGAAATCTAGCAATATTTGTGAAGCGCTATTTTTTTTTTGTAGTTTTCCAGTATACTTCAGTTTTGTAACATATTGATGTTGCCAAACGCTGGACATGTTGGAAAAAGCTGTATTGGCTGCACAGCCAGGCACAGAGAGCACCCATCTGCCAGAGCTCTACCCTGAAACACAGGGCAGGTATTTGAATAATAAACAAGAAAAACATCCAATCAATGTTAGAAAGCAGAATCTTATGAAACAATTAAATTGGCTGCTAGTATGAATTAAGAATTCAAATATCATAGCTGGAATGAAAGAGGTAAAGCTTTAGACCTCAGGGACTTTAAGCGCACACCTGACCGGCACATGGCACTTCAAAGTTCCCCCGACGCGGCGGGAACCCAAAGGAGGCGCTTTTCGGGTCTCCCAGACTAACTCAGCCCTGGGAGACACGCTGTATTTGCTAACAACACGCACCATCTCCTCCATTGGCCACCGCTTTCCTCTTTTTCTTCTTCTTTTTCTTCTTTTCCCCGCTGCGGGGTCCGGCTGCCTCCGCAGACTCTGCGCCCTCCTCGACCGCCGCATCCACCTCTCGG
>NW_008239283.1:5890551-5910523 GCF_000691975.1 Corvus brachyrhynchos | reverse complement strand
GGGGCTCGGCGTGTCCCACACAAACCACCCGCAGCCTCCTCTAACGCCCCTCTGCCCGGTGGTGCTGCCTCCACCCATGGTTACAAGTGTTCAGCGGGAGAAAGAGACAGAATGAAAGAATCAGTTAGGTTGGAAAAGAGCTCTAAGATCATCGAGTCCCACCTATGACCGAAATCACCATGTCGACTACCCCACAGCACTGAGTGCCGCGACCAGTCTTTGTTTAAATACCTTCAGGGATGGTGACCACCACCTCCCCGGGCAGTTCATTCCAGTGTTTAATCACCCTCTGTGAAGAAACTTCTCCTGATCTCCAGCCTAAACCTCCCCTAGCGCAGCTTGTGGCTATGCGCTCTTGTCCTGTCACTGTAGCCTGGGAGCAGAGCCCGATCCTCTCCGGCTGCCCCCTCCTGTCAGGGAGTTGTAGAGAGTAGAAGGTCCCCCCTGAGCCTCCTTTTTCCAGGCTAAACACCGCCAGCTCCCCCAGCTGCTCCTCATCAGACTCGGGCTCCCGTCCCTTCCCCAGCCTCACTGCCTTACTCTGCACTCACCCCAGCCCCTCCCTCAGTGTCCTGGGTCTGAGCGCCCCAGAGCTGGACACAGCACTCGAGGTGTGGCATCACCAGTGCCGAGCACAGGGGAAGAGTCACTTCCCTGGTCCTTCCAAGGAGTAATTCCCGAAGGCTGGCACGCGGCCCCATCGGCTGCTTCCTGACCAGCAGAGGGCACAGACAGCACAGGGATGTGCCGCAGCTTTGCCACCTGAACCAGAAACCAGCGCCTTCTTAGGCGTGAGATTCAGCCCGCGGTGCCTTGCTGTAACACAGAATAAATTGCAGAACTATTTCTATATTAAGTTCCAAGTGTTTATTGAACATAATTATTATTATTTTTTTAAAGCTACTGATGTTAGAGATGAAACAAAAGTAATTTTCCACCATCTGTACTTACTGTCTTGCATAGGTCATTTGGATCACCAGGATGAAAATTAAATTTGTCTTGCCAGAGCTTCAGACTCTGAACCATGTGATCCTGTCTGGACTTTAGCTGGATAGCATGTCTGGCCACTGCTTTATTAAGCTGGATGAGTATTTCCATTCCCATCAGCTGCATTTGAAACTAAACTGGTCCCTCCTCAGCAAGAAAGGCTTTTGGTACAAACTCCAGAGAAACTCAGTTTTACCTGCTTAATTTTAAACAGGTGAAAGTTCCTTACTGCAGCTCAGTGTAATTTATATTCTGGGAATATTGTCTTCCTGGCTACCTTATACTGCGTTTACAGAATGTATTTTTAAGTGGACATGGGTTTGCTCTTCCTACTCTGTACTGATTTATATGGACATGACTAGGTTTACTATTTGGATCCAGATTTAACCTGGGCGGTGCTTCTTTCTGAAATATGGTCACTGTGCAGATAAAATGTATAAAAATCTGGGCAGCAGGGAGCTGACACTAATACACTGAGGGAGGACAAAGCTATGTCCTTTGGGCATGGCATGGTCTTCATGTTCCCATCTTAACCAGTAGTGCCAGGATCTCACTATCTTTGCTTTCACCCACGTCATCACACCCCCAGCTCTGCCAAGAATCAGGACCTGGAAACCCTGGTCAAGTAAAAGCCTTTATAAAGAACTCACCTCAGTGTCCATGCTGGGTTCTGGCTGACTTGGCAAGTCTTTGTGAAATCACATTAGTGTGGCACAAGGCCCACATCGATAAACCGTCCTGAAAAGTTATGTCAGATCCCACCGGCCAGAATATATTGGCTGTGTCTGTTGGCTACAATCAGCATAGCACACAAGGAAAACTTTATAGACAAAAGATGGTCTTGCATCTGTGTACACAGATGTAAGGGTATTATGTAGAAGAATTCAGAAATTACAGATTTTTTTAGGTGGCAAAGTATCATAGGCTCCAAAATTGCTTTCTCTCAATATCTTGTAAAACATGTTACTTAGGGTTAACAAAAAAATGTGCTTCTTTGGAAATTTCAAAATATGTGGTTTTGACCTTCCTTCTTCTAGAATCTATTTGTTTTTTTTCAAGCTGTAATTGTGGGAAGTCATCAAAAAAAAAAAAAAAAAGAAGAAGACTCAGAAGATAATAATGATAATGTTATTGTGACCTGTCTAGACAGTAATTTAAACCACTAACTGATGTTAATAGTTTTTCTCTGAATTTTGGCATTTCTTAGAGAGCGTATGAATTCTCCCTTAGTATAAGTGTCATTCCTGTCCAACACATTCATTCCTAATTGCCTGAGTTATCAGGCAATCATTACTAACAACAGGATTATCTCAAATGGTTATTGAGTTGTTGTCAAAATGCCTCAAATTTCCTGCACATGATCTTGCAGGAAGGTTTGTAGAGAAACGTTTTGTGTTAGTGGAGCCTTTATAGAACTGACTAAGTTCATATGAGGTACTCTGAATTTGTCTGTAAAGATGAATGTTTTTAATGGGCTGCCAAGGTCAGTATTTTATCTCCCAGAGTTAATTCATCCTCAAAGCCAAATTAAACATATTTGTGCCTACTTACCATTAGCTAACTTGTGTTGATTAAAATGTAACACAGAGTAGTCATTGATTTCAGTTGTATCATTTCAGGTAGAAGGTGGTAATTTATACAAAATGTACCAAAATCCCATCTAGAAAAGATCACGAAGCAAAAGTGTGTAGTCATTTTTTAATACAGGAGTTTGGGTACAGAGCTGAACTAAAGAAGACAAGTTTTATTTTCAGAAATCAGAATTTCTGAAAAAATGCATTCTTGATGTCTTAGGTTGGACACGAAGAAAATCAACACTGATGTAATTTATGAACATCTGCACCATTCAGCTAAAAGTTCTGAACTAGAAAATTAAAGCTTCTATTGCTTGCAGCCACAAACTGGAAAACTGTTCAGAGCTGTCTTTTCATTTTTAACAGATTATAATTTTCCATGTTAGAGCAAATTTGTCTGTCAGACAGTAATACAAAGGGACTTGGTTTAGAATCAGATTTTTATTTTTTTTTCAAATGTGTCCTACCTTACCAATCTGTGTACAGATGCAAATGATAGATACAAAGGTATCTGCAGAAATAATCAATTTTTTGATTTAATGGAGACATATAATTCTGAAATGTGGACTTTGACAGAGAAAAGTTACCCAAACCTGAACTGATATAAATGGCATAGATACAGATATATTCAGATATATCACATAGGGAATAGATGATTTGATTTATAGAACATGCCAGTGTTAATGTGAGTTAGAAATTGCTGGTACAAATCATGTCTTTGTAGGGTATCACTGAATAGCACTGAATCTGAGAGGGAATTTAGACTGTGGCGGACAAGGAGAGTAAGGTATTCATGTTTGGAAAAAGCAAGGTAGGCCATCATAGTCACATCTTTTTAGGGGTTTTGTTTAATACTGCTTTCAGATAACATTTCCCTTGTGCCATATGGAAGTCTTGTCTCAGTTATAACTGACATCACCACACCTTTTGGACATGGCAATAGAGCTGGATTCAAGTCATATCTGTGACTTTTTTAGGAAATTTCTCATTCAGCCCATATTTTACAACTGGAACTGAAACCATTGCAAGTGTTCTAGTGCATGGTCTTCTCTGACACACAGAGGACCAAAGTCCAGGAAATGCCACCCTGTATGAAATGCTATAGTTCTTCCTTGCAGTAAGAGATAATTCTATATTTAACACCTACACACTGCAAACAAAAAATCTTCAGGTGCCATATACATTTTTCTCTTCACAGAGGCAATGAGAGAACAAAAAATTCGTAATGCAAAAGCAGTGCACAGTTTGTAATGTACCCCTGTCAGGCAGGAGGGTACCATGAGGATAACTGTAGTGTAAAATTATGCATGGCACACAGCTGAAGAGTTTAGATTCTATTTATTTTATTTTATTTTATTTTATTTTATTTTATTTTAATTTACAGTTTGTTTCTGACATTCACAACTTAAACTTGCAACATATTTTTGGGGTCCTCAAAAGCTGCTTTTCTGAATCGGATGAAATAATAATCAAACATTTTCTGTTCTATTTTAGGAGGCTTTTTACAGTTGTTTGCTTCCCCTGTTCCACAAACCCTAGGAGGTGTTGATAAATAGCCTGTTTGGCACATGACAGTAAGATACAGCCACTTTTATTAAGACAGCATGTAAACTCACAATATTCTTTTTTTATATACAAAGATCCAATTTTTGATGTTTTCCTGTTTTTAAAAATCTTAGTGAAGGTTTCTCAAGATGCTGCAAAGACTACAAGTGGGATCAAGTGGTTTATTAGTAGATTAATCAAACTGCAGGTGTAGCAACTGGTTTATAACTTACAGACTGACAGGTTCATAATCCTTAAAATAACAGTTTTCTCAGGCATAAAAGGCATTCCTTTTACAGTGTTCTCATTAATTTAAAGAATCCCAGTAAATATATTACTGTGTCCCATTCAGAAGGAGTGTGTCTTTTATATTGCTTTATCATTTACAGATCTTCATTTAAAATAGCTCCGTTCAAACAATATAAAGTCATGATTATGAAATCTGAGACATTAAGGGTCTCATATACAGGGTCAGCTAAAATTCTTTGCAAATCTTTTGAAGATAAAGTTTGAAGGGGAGGGATATTCTGGGTGCATGGCAGCTGGATGGAGGCTGATTAGCGGTAGTTTGTGGCTGCAATGAACACAAGATGTCACCCTCGCTGTGAGAGAGCTGCAACACACAAATGCCTTTAGTTGGAGAGGAAAGAGAATGAAGGATTGAGGTTACCTTTTTTTTTTGTTTCAGTTGTCCATCGCAGGTGTTCCTTCATTTACCTATCCTGGAACACTGTTTCACTGCAAAATTTTCTCCACCATGCTGAGTATTTATAAGAAAATTCTGTCATGCCATTTATCAGTTTTTAAATTATTGTTTTAAAGTAGGTTCTCAAATTTGGAATCAGATTTTACTTTCTTGATTAGTAGCCCTATGTTTCTTACACTGTTAGTGAAAAAGATGATGGAGAACTGAGTGCTATATTTTTCTGAGTTTTCTTCAGTAGAAGCTCCTCATTAATTTTTGTACATTTACCTGGAAGTCTAAAAACTTATAGAAGAATGGAATGGTAAGTATTGTAAAAAACTCTCAGATAACATCATGACCTGAATTGTTAGTCTTCCTAAAATTTTTGTGCTGAAGAGTAATATTTTCTTCATGTAACAATTAGAAATTCCATTTAACTTTACTCTGAACAATACAAAATTCTTATTTTGAGGAAGAAGGGGTTTAAAATCTTAAATTAAACAAATAATTGATTAAACAATGGTATCAGCATTCTTCTGATTACAATTTAGCTCCTTGAGCTCAGGCCTCTGAATTCAGTAATGCAGACAGCTTGCCTATGTTCAAAGTGATATTTATGCTTTAAATGTTTGTTTCCTTGAAGACACCCAAAGTGTGGGACTTGTGAGGACAGACCTCAATGTCTTGTTGAGTTGTAGGTGCTCCTATTACCTTAAGAGGTCGTTCTCATTTTGTTTATGGTATCCACACAGTGGGAATATCTTCATCAGTAAGATGAGGATAGCCATACTTCTTCACTCCCGCTGCCTGTTTGTGTTTAAATTGCAAGGCCTTGAAGAAAGAACTATTTTAAGAGATGTGTTTGCATGGGACCTATAGAGACAGAGTCTGTATTGGACAGAGAAGAGCTGGGTGTGTCAGGGAGCTCTGGGCACTATTGTAATATTGATTAAACAAAAGTATATTACTCTTAACCACCAAAATTTAAATATGCAAGTGATAGTAAAATACTATTTTATTGCAAAGTATACTTCTTGTGGGAACAAATTCTCATCAACCTGGACAGAGGTGAAAACTAAATAGGGAACAGAGATCTTGTCAAATACTCTGTGATACCTCCAGCTGACTGTCATTTTAGCCCATTCTTAAACACCTACAAGAAAATATCAAGAGTTCATTCTCACATTTTCCTTGGAGTGGCTCACCCCTCCCTTGCCCAATATTATTATGCTCCTAAATCCATAGTTTTACACTCCTCTTCTGCTCTACAAAATTCTGCATGTGCTTAAACTTGGTGTAAGTCACTTTTACTCCTAAGACCCTTTCAGATTGCCATTTAAAGGAGATTTAATATCCCTGAGAAAGAGTATAGTTGATTCTTATCAACCATTATGTAATATTGCTTTTCCTGATTGAAAGTCAGCAAAAGCTTGGAGAGTCAGCACTCCAGAAGAGAATGCTCAGTAGCTTGTATTATTGGGCTCTGAGCTTTTACGGCTCAGGCCTTTATAAACTGTGTCAAGCTGTGATAGTTATAATTATTGCACACGTTGGCTTAACCTATATCGTGCAGTCATAATGCATTAGCCTTTCCAGCTTTCACTTGCCTGTCCTTTATTAACTGTGACATTTTCCCTTAAAGGTTCAGAGCAAGCATGACTTTATGAGCAACCGTAAGCTTTAACTAAACTGACTCTTTTTTCCCAAGGAAGACTCTTGTTGAAGTAACCAGGAGATGGCAGTCTTTCTTAATGGATTGCAGTTCAATCTGTTGGTGACCACAATTTCTGTTCTTGTGCCCCAGGATAGGCAAAAAATTTAAAATGAGGTGAAGGAAGGGCTTCATTTCTTGTCTTATTGGCACAGAAAACCATTGCATGCTTTAGTGTCTTCCAGAGGCTTTTCTTTCATTTGTCAGATCTTGAACTGTCATATAAATCCAGGGGAACTCTTGGCCTTAGTGCAGTTTTCTTACCTGGCTGTTTCAACATACCTGCATTACAGTTCCCTGTTCCCTGGTAACACACAGGAGAAGCCAATGAGTAGCCTGATCTGAAGGCAGGCCATTTCACAGAAACTAGCTTAGAAACAAAACTCAGTTCATTCATGTATGTTTAATCAGCAAAACCGTAGTGATCCAGAGACTGTATAACCTACTCTGTCTCTCTGTTAACTTGTCCTTCAATTTATGTGTCAACATTCTTGGTCAGCTCAGTGCTTCCTCAGGGGATCAAGATGGTTTTAAGTGGCTGTGGTGCTTTTGATCTCTGTTGTGTAATCTGACAAAAGGCACCGTCATATCTGTTTATAACCCAGTGGGATAACACTGTCCTGGTGTGTGTTTGTCTGTTCTTACTGGAGAAAAAATTGGTGCATGGCAGTATTAGATACCAGGTTTATTTGAGCCGTTGGCTTCAAGCATGAACAGAAACTTCTTACCTTTCTATATGATTTTCTGTAGAGTAAGCACCAGAAATTGGAACAGGAGGGCACAAATGTGGCTTAAATTAAGTCTTTGTCCTTATTGACACAGTGAAACTCAAACAGAGCTTAGGAAAACCATGATCTGCCTTCAATTATTTACTAGAACCTGTGACAGATTTAATTCTAACAAGCTAATAATCTTGTACCTCCCCAGTCATCATGGCCTTTGGACTCCCAAAGCTGCCTCTCAGCATTACCGCTGCTTCCCTTAAACTGCAGTAAAATGCATGGGAGTGGCAAGTGTGTGAAGTCCAAGAGAATGTGTTATTCATAACCACATCAGGCTCATACATTGTTTGGACCAACACTTTGTCTTTCACTGGGGCAAATTCTTGCTTTGCACTTTAAAAATAGTTCAAATTCTCTTAAACAACACATAACTGACTAATAGAAATATTAACAATAATAAAATGAATACATTCTTTTAGACAGTGTTAAATAAGATGAGCAGATATAGAAGTTTATTAAGTATTCTAATTGCTATCTGAGCTTGTTGCAGAACCAAGCAGAGGGAAAACAGTACGTTGCTCCAAATGTCCAGCTATATTCTTACTCCTCATATTTGTCAGTATTGTAAGGGAAAGGTTTTGGTTTCTCAAGTAAGTGATAACAGACCTCCAGTTCATATTTTTGTGTAAAGGTCCTTAACCTCTCTTCTGAAGCTTGCCATGCTCACTTTGGTGCACGTAACTCAATGTCTTGGCACTGTTTTCCTGAGCATTCATGCCTGTAGACATCCTGCAGATGACTGGTTCTCCCAGAAGAGCCCTATTTTTAACTTGGCATGCAGGAAGATGAGCTGTTCACATCTAAAAGGCAAATGTCTGGAGCTGCCAGGATTCTGCAGGTGAGAATTGTGTACATGGTAAGGAGTATGTGGGTACAGGTTTGGAATACTGAAAGTTTGGATACACTGAAAGTGTAAAACTCTTTGGTGTGGCAAAACTCCTTGATGTATGAATAACACTGAGTGTGTTTACCAAAGTTTGTTATTTTATCTGTGTCACAAAATATCAGAAAGAGTTTACCTTAGCTGTGTATGTGACATTTCCGTTGCTAAGCAGCATCATGCAACAGGCCTCTAAAAGCCATGCCAAACATTTAGCTTAATCATTTGCCAGAAATGTTTAAAAGCATAATGTCTCATTAAGAATTATTAAATCATCGAGTCATTCAAAGAGAGAGGTTCTGTCTTTACTTTCATAATGGTAAAACACAGATCATGTACCAAGTATGCAACAGTACATCAGGTATCAGAATTACAGAGCCTTATTGGAGGATATGCATGAATCAAAGAAGAAAGTCATGGTATACAGCCTAGTTTCTACACTCCCTCATTCTCTGACAGCTTAAAACGGTCTCATGTAAATTGATAGGTGTAAAGAAACAACATTAATAATATAACCAAATTATTTTCATGTCGGCTATGGGACTGGGGCTCAGAAAATACGTGTGGAGCTTCTACCTCTGGCACAGACATCTTGCATGATTGAAATAAGTCATTCTTGGTCTCATTCCTGCCATCTAACCATGGACAGTATCAGAGCATTAAAGCCTTCACTTCAAGGAGCTCCACAGTGGTGTCTGTCTCTCTTCATCGACTGTTGGGAGTACAGAGTGAAGAGGCTCTGAACACTCCTTCCATGCAGTTTGGGAAATCATGCTGGATGTATCTGGGTTTGTAGGTTATGAGCATTACCTGGTTGAATTGAAATGCTGTACTGCCCTAGAGTGTTGCTCATACCCTTTGGATACAGTTCAGTAACCATTATGCTTGTTTATCCATGGTAACTATAAATCCTTAACCCAGGTCCAGGGCATGTAGGGCATCCTGGATACTGTCAGAGACAGGGTCTGCAGGGCTTTCCTGTGTCCTTCTGCTAAGCCCTTGGCCTCTCAGGGATATGTTTTGGCAATCCAGACTTAGGACACACACATATCTTGGCCTCCTCAGAATAGACATACCCTTTGAAAACACAGTTTTCAGTTGTATTCCACCCACATGATCTTGCAGTACTCTAACTCTGGCTGATGTTGCACAGCTGTTTGTTGGTCACTACGAGGCTTTCTCCAGAGTCTGATTACTTGGGATAAGAATTTATCTGCAAAAGTAAAGACATTTGTGTTGAGCCAAAGAACTAGTGTTACTCACTTTTTTGTACTGACAGAAGATAAAGCACTGAATAAGTCTGGCACAGGAGGTGATGCTGAGAGACACTGGGAGATATATCAAATTGAATTCCCTGGCCAGACTGACTTTAGTGCAGAATATTTACTTCTTCCAGCAGTTAAACCTCATCTCCACAGAGCATTTCTACACATTTACACCTTCTGCAACTTTACACCTTCTAGGTAGTTAATTATCTTTAAGAAGAATAAACAAACTATTTGTAAATAATTTTTAATTACATAATTTCCAACAACCTATTATCTTTCCATTAAACAGCACAGCTTTAGCAGAAACATAGACCTGTGAGACAGCAGTTAATCTTTCCTTCATTATTATTGTGTGTTTTCATTGATTTTAAGACAGATTCTTTGAGTTTAATACTCAAAATAATCTAGTAGATCTACTCACATGATTTTAAGTGTGAAAGATTTGAAAGCTCCCAGTGTCTCTACCCGACTTCTCTGATTTTGCCTTTTTATGTAGCAGTGAAGGTGCAGAATGAAGGACTGATCCTACTTCAAAATTCTGCCTCCCTCTTGTTATATTGCACTTAATGGGAAAATGTTTATAATTTCAGCATGTAATTTTCTGCTATTCTCAGACATCTTTAGTGGCATAAGCAGTACTCAGGGTGTGTTTGAGAGATACACTTTGATTAATAAAGAACAGTCTAGTGAACTAATGTGAAGAACTGTATAAAGATTAAGATTTTCCTATGATATTGGAATGGAAATAGACCCTTGAGTAAAATATTTCAGGAAACAAATTCAGTAGGGTCCAATTTAAAGAAAAAGTCCACTTACATGGATAAGTACAGGTTTCTGACTATTCCTCTCTTAAAGAATTTCCCCCAAAGTTATAAAATAAGAATAACTACTTTAAGCAATTTTTTTCGATCATTTATTCTACTAGGATTTTCTGGGGCACATTTTCAGATCACGGATTACAGGTGCATTTCTCATTATCTCTAATGAGAATTTCAATGCATGATATAATTTTACGGTGCTATTTTGTCTGACTTGTATTACACCTGTCAGTCTGCTTTCTCCTGCTATTTCATTAATATTTAAATACTAATATTTAAAGGTCAAACTTAGCCTTCAGTGATATTAAAATATATTATTCAGTTTCATCTGACTTTAGGAGAACATCTCTGGGACAGTTCTCAGTAGACGGGGAAAAAGACAAATCACCACTTTGATGGCTTTTTAATCCAGGTTTTTTCTTCTCTCTCCAGCAGAAATTGAACAGTTTCCATTTCAGAGGGGGAGGAGAGAGGTTTGTAAAGGAATGAAGTGTAATTCATAGTGCAGTCAATGGGATGAGGTGCCACTCTTCTTTGTGCCTGGAGAGCCTTGCAGTGAAGCAGTTACAGAACTGAAAGGCTTCATGGGACAAGGTTTGTCCAGCAGAATTTCTCAGAGCATATCTCAACAACATGGCATCCTGGAATAAAAAGAAATGTTAAGTGCATTGGTGTGGTAAAGGCAGTGCTCCAAATGGAACAGCACTTTTCACACAGATATGTAGATAGCTGAACTGTGTTTCAAATGTGGGATTTTGCATTTTGAGCAAAACTCGATTGTCCCAGAAACTTCTTGTGAGTGTAAATATTTGTGGCATCAGAACTGAAGACTATAAGGCCAGGTTTGCAAAGCATCATGAGTACAGGGTGTAAATTCCATTTAACAATGTTCTTTGACTCAAGACCATGCTAATGCCAATATTTTCATGTGACTGAATCCCCCTGAAAGCACCAAAGATATTATATGGCCTTTATTTACTTGTTCTGTTTCAGAAGTTAGTCTGGTTGATGCCTTAGGTTTTAACCTTTATATTTTTCAAATTCTGTACTGCTTGGTGTGTGATTTTGAAGTTTCTGGTAGCCTGTTAATTTCTGCTCTCTCATGCTAGGTAGACATAACAAAGCCTCTCTGGGCCTGCTCTCCAAGGACACCAAGACTGTCCTAGGCCAAAAGTATAAACCAGAGAGCCACTAAGGGGGGGGTAAGCTGAGGGGAAAACTAAAGCTTTAACTGGACAATTAACCCTGCTATGCAAATGAACCAAACCTATAAAGAACTCAAACATGAAGAACTCATGACCTGGGGTCCATCTTGAGGTCCATTTTTAAGAATAGCTTCAGGCTCCCCAGGGTGTACCTTTGAAGGCCTTTCAAACAAATACCTACTTTTATTCCCTTACTCCTGTCTAGTCTCTGTTTCTGGGAGGCCTCTTAAGGCATCATGGTGCTGCTGAGGAGGTGGAAGAGGTCCTGCAAAGCATGGGATGGATATGCACAGATAAACTTCACTGCATCAAAGCTGCTTGTGCTGTGAATTTAAGGGATTCTGCCATGAGAGGAAGGTAAATCTTGAGCCATTCATATAGTGTGTGTGTAAATTGTTGCCTATAGCCTGCACTTGTGGCAGTCCTTGCAATATTTGTTCATGTGTGCATAAAAGGGTCCTGGGAAAGACCTTGTAGATGAGAAGTCTTCTTGATCTCAGCCACTGCTACAAGAGCAAGTGGGATATGTGGCAGCAGACAGCTTAAACGTAGCATATCTGTCCTATCAACACTGCATATTGATGCAGTTGGACTTGTGCTAAGGGGACACCAGGGATCCAGCTTTTCCCACTGTCTTCTTTCAGTACACATCAAGGGATTATGCAGATTTAAACCCAAATTGTGTCCACACAATGTGGACACAGTAGAGGTTTGGACTGAGCACAAGTTTGAGCAGATGTCAGTTATATATAGACACACCTCTGGTGCTGGGAAGCTGTGCAGCTTGACACATTTATTGTAAAAGACTGTCAAACAATGGGGAAACTATTTAGTCAAAGTGTCAGATCTCTACTATGGACGTGAAGAGAAACATAATTGTTGACTTCAGTGGAGTTAAGATCAATCTCCAAGTGCCTAACAGTCTAAATAATCCTGAGCTGATATCCTAAATCTGCCCTTGTAGTAGTTCACCACTGCTGATTGCCAGGCTGTATTTCTTCTTTTGCCATGGATCTACATATTATGCCATGTGAGAATATATTGGTCTTGTAATGTAAAAAGATCACAGTCTTTGAGCCTTTGAACTTGCCCACTAAGGCCTGGCTGTAAGGTGGAAAATTAAAGTGGACTCTCTTTCGTCTGCAACTTTTTTTATCTAACCCAAACATGTTAGAGTGTAACTTTACTTACCTGCAATGTAAGTTGGTGATTATAGCTCTTGCTATCAGACACAAAAGGAGAAATTGTAAATGCATATACTTTTAATTGGAGAAATTATCTTCAGCCGTATAGCTGTTAATCCATTCCCTAATGTCATTCTTACGAACCTAGAGCTATCTGCTTCTGAAGGTCTGATGTAAATTACAATTAATTTTGTGACTCTCCTCAGCTTAGTATCATTATTCAGTGTGATTTTCTGACCTAGGCTGGTGCTGGATAATCAAATGCCCTCGCTGTATTTCCAAACACCTCTTTTGAAACATAGAACAGCAATAAGAAAATACAGTTGCAGACACATTGAAGGAAATATGAAAAGTGGGACATGATAACAAGTAGCTTATCTTTTATCAATTTTTGCATATTATCAAAGAATAAAAAATAATTTTAATAAGCTAAATAAATCTTCCTAAATTCAATAGTTGAATAGTTCCTCTGGGAGGGTGTGCATGGGAAAAAATAAACCCCTTCCTTTCTGCTGCCATAGAAACCAACCTTAACCAGAACATTGTAAATAAAAAGAGCCTCCTCTGGCTTCATATTTATGTTGAATATGCATTGCTTTTTAAATAGAAAAGAAGACAATTTCTCAAACAGGTAGTCTGTTGATCCCTTCTTAGATTTATCTGTATTTGCAGAAACAAGCTTAAGAAGAGATTTTTGACTTAGACCCTAAAGAGTCTGCAGAGGCAGCCCGAGCACCCCTACAGATTTTTACTGTACAGCCAGAAAGCTCCCACTGCATCTCAGCACGGGGCACAGCAGAGTGCATCTCATCCCTGGCTGTGCCTTCATCCTTCATGTACTTGTCATGGACAGTGGGTTCTCATCATTTCAGGTATTTTTTGTAATAAATCAAACATTTTCTTAGAGTGGGGTAGGTGACACAGCCACTTTCCTGCAGCTCAGTTCTGATATAAAAAGGTATGACTCAGGCTTTCCAAAGAAAGGAGCTAGTTGGTGCTTTCATTGATGAGTGTCCATCTGACAGCAGTATTTGCACTGAAAAGGAGTAAGTTTCATTGAAGTGCCACAAGCTAAAATCCCCACAATGAAGGCACTGAAATGACGAATGAAATGCTCCCTCTATTGGCATGGAAATTTTGGCACATATCAATTGCTTCTTTTGAATAAAAAAACCCAAACTAGTAACTAGAACATTTTTGCAAAAATCATGTAAAAAGTTGCAAAAATATTTTTTCAGTTCATTTAATGTTGAAACTACTTTTTTAAATCCCAACCTTTTTTTTTTTTTTTTTTTTTTTTTTTTTTTTTTTTTTTAATTTAATGGCTGAAATTACCTTTTTTCTCAGTTTGATTCCTCTCTATATTTCTTGAGACAACTTCAAAATATGCCAGTTTTTTTGGAGGCAAAACCCTGCAAAGTACTAATACAGCTATGAACTGAATTAGCAGCTGGCAGTGTCTTTCCACATGTTGTGTGTATTGTCTGAATATCTGCTTTTGGTGAACTGCAAAATTACATGTTACAGATAGGAACTCCAGTGCTCTTTTTGTCCTTGACACTGGGGAGATGAGACTGGGCTGCACAGGGGACACAACTGTGGGAAATGAAGGTCCATCTGTTCTGCTCAGTGCAGCTGTACTTTTCCAGCCATTTATTCGGTTTCTACATTTAATTCAGAGAGAATATATATAATGCCAACAGAGGTTAAAAAGGTTTTCTTCCACTCACTCCTGCTGCTTCAGGAGGGACACCTGTCTGATTGCTGCAACTCTCCAGAATAAGAAGCTGAAACACTTATTTTAACATCTGAATGTGAATCCAAAAGGCAATGCTGGGTACAGCCCATTCTGGAGAGCTATGGGGACATTCACATATACATTTTTTTGTGGGCCATGTGTAGTCCAGCTGCACCATTGTAACGAGGAGACCTGGCAAAAAACACACTTCAGAAAGATCCTACACTGTTCTTTGTCTGCAGTCAGTCATACAGCACTTCCACAAGGATAAACAAGTAGGTAAAAGTAGCCAGATCACAGCCTAGTTAGTTCTACATATTTTGCATATATAATAGGAAGCAGTCAGCCTCCCACAGGGTGGGTGATATCAATGGCTGATTGTCAGTAGGTACAAAATACTGTGTTGCAAGAAATGTATAAATATATCCTGCAGTCACAGCAGGGGGAAACTAGCAACGTTCTGTATGGAAATCTGCTGTTCATTTCTGTAGGGTCTGGGTCAGCCATCAAGGCTTTGTGAAGGACATATGCTGAACCTGGTTGTTCACGTAAAATAAAGTATTTCATGATAGTCTTGTCTTTTTTTGCCATTGCTGGTTTCATTCCAGACGAAGCTGCATTTCTTCTCTGACTGGTCTTTGTGTTCTGGCTTTCAAATACATACTTCTACCTTAAAATGCACCGTAGATCAAAAAGTATCTATGTAATGATTGCCTCTTCCTTCTCAACAAGGCTGCACTCAGAGAATAATACTCACTGACTAGCATGACAAGAGACACCTCAGAATGATTTTTCACTGTTAGCAGAGTGCCTGTGAGGTTTGCTCAGCCAATACCACAAAGAAAAACACTTCTTTCCTTGCTGCCTTTCAGCATCAGACCCATTTGCTAAGTCACAGCTGTGCAAATACACTGACAGCCAGGGTGTTACACCGGGGAAACCAGGCACCTCCTGTGACCTCTACAGCCTCCCCCTTGATGAGAGTGTGGTACAAGAAGGAGCAAGCCAGTGTGAGCTTGAGATATCCCTGCCTTTCTAGATAGCAAGACTGTTATTTTACAGAAAGGCACGGTTCAGTTCAAAGAAGAATTAAATGCAGTCTCTGGGACTTTTCCAGGTGCTAATGGCTGGGGTGTGGCATAGGATGTGGATACCAGGCTACTCAGGGAGAAGCAAAGTCAGGGATGACACAAAAGCTGAATGTGGGCGTGGTAAATAGTTTTTATATCCGTTTTATCTCTTTGGTAAATGCTTATTTTACTCATGGGTTGGGAGTCTTTCAGGGCTCAGTGATACCCTCTAAATTCAGAAGTATCTTCAGGCAAACACAAGCAGACCCCTGTGGCACAGGGCTGTGGGATTAGCAGGTGTGTCCACAAAATGACTGACAAATGACTACTGAGATGTAAGCTTGTGACAGGTAAAAATTAAATATGATGTTATATTATTTATATTTCTTCTCATTTCAAAATGATGCTTGTCTATATTAACAGTCTCCTTTTATTTGGAGCAATGCAGTTCATTAAGACAGTTGCTTAGGCTGCAAAATCAAGTATTTTGAGGCTGAAAATTGCCAGATTTATGGTTGTTCATGCAACATTAACTATATGTCCAGTGTCTTAAATTATAACACCCTATTTTATTTCTCCACAGGGTACTTATTCAGTGTTCAAAAAGGGAAAGGAATCAGGGCAACTGAACTGGCCTTGACTAATTGCCTTGTGCCCAACTTTGTTCTTAATATTTCCCATTTCACTGGTTCTTTATTCAACTTATGAGCCACCTATTTCTAGTCTGGTGACACCAGGCTGCCCTTCCACCAGGAGACTTCAGGACCTTTATAAGTTATACATTACCTTTTCAAGTGTTCTCCAAATTAAGTTCTTCATTTTACAAAGGCAGTTATATACACAAAAATGAAATTATATACTTGGACCCACAGGCACCTAGACTCAACCCAGAAATATAACCTAAATTTGTGGGCTCCTGATTTTCCATTTTAATAGCAAATCTCTTGTCTTATGCCTAGTAGTTATTGATTTTCAATATCTTCTAGGGAATCAGAAATCTATGGTCCCTTTTAATAGGTCTGCAGTAAACTGCTGGAATTACATTTTATAAAATTTCGGGTAGGGTCTTTGAGACAAGTAGAAGTAATCAATTAGAGCCATATGTAGGTGTGTTTATAAATTGCTAACTGACAAAATCTGAAAGTGAAGTCTCTTGATACATCCAGCAATATTAGTGAGTGAGGAGACTTAAATGGAAATGATTTTTCTTTTCACAGTAACACCATGTGAAAATACAAGTTGGAACTTTATCTAAACTGTTGTCCTCATTACAGTTACCTCTGCTTTCTTCTGCAGTGAATGCACTTGCCATAAATCCTTAAGCAGAAATTGCACTGTTAATCCCACCTACCAAATTTTGTGTGAGTCTGTGGAGGTGCAGCTAGGATTGTGAATACATTCTACCCCAGCAGCCAGCACAGCTGGTTAGGGTGGGACTGGGAAGGCTCTAGACAACTGGAATGCCAGAAGAACAGGAGGAAATAGCTTGACAGCCCTTCGTGGGGTTGTTCATGGTGACAGTCCAGGCACCATGCTGAGCAAGGTGGATTTTTGCTTGAAAAGGTTACTGTTTCATTAAAAGCAAAAACTGCCAATTTTTGGCCCAGTTGAAAAAGCTTTAAGGGTGAAAATAAATATATATAATCCTCAAAAAAAAACAAACAAACAAAAAAAAAACCATAATACAAATAACCTATAAAAAATCTGATAGCACCAAAAAAAAAGGTCTGGCCCTGGGGTGCTGTTAAGACCTTCGATTCCCTATGTATTCTTTTTTAAGAAAAGCTGGTGTTCTCTCAGCAGCAGAGAGAAAAGAGCATAATAGTAGAAGTTGTTCTGGCTGTAATGGAAGCTTTTTTACAGAGTGAAGGATTTGTTTACATATCTGTTTGGAGTAAGGCTGCCAAAATTCCTGCCAAAGCATAACCACCAAAAATAATCATGCTTGTGTCTTTGGTACATTCTAAGCCAATTTCTTTACTTAGCATGAAGTCTGCAAGGGGATATCCATTAACATGAAAACCTACCATGTAATTTGAGAAATAAAATTTGTCCTAATCCTTTTTTCCTTCTGTCTCCTCTCCCTCCCCCTTCCTGTCTCATCCCTGCTGCAGAATGCTGTAGTGATACTGAATGCTGATGAGACCACACCAAGCCCAAGCCCAGGCACTCACTATTGACCAGCTAAATTGGCACCATATCAGCATTTAATACTTCTGGCAGGGAGGAAATCGATGGAAAAGGCTAGTCATGATATTAAATTTTCTAGAGAAAATGGGACTTTGTTTCATTTTAGTTTGTTTTTTAATATATTCAAGTCCTACCTGATTATATTCCCTCCTCACCATGGCAAAGTCTTCCTGTCTTCTGCCATCTCTGTTTTCTGAAGACACACATGCAAAGAGAAGCCACGACCTTCTTTCAGCATGCAGCAAGAGAGGTTTATGGTTCATATTTCCTACTATTTCTGTCCACCTGCATGCCTTAGTTGAAATGCTTCTTGATCCAAAAATGTTTATAGACGAGACAAACAGATTCAGAAAGGAAACCGAGGCAAAGAAACACCAGAATGGAAGGTGGCATTTTGTAACTCTATATTTGTGCTATTTGAGCCATATATACACTATATTTAAGTAAGATCTATCAGTGCAGAATTGCTGTTGAGATCATACTAAAGCTAAGAGAAAAAACAGAGAGGCAGTGGTTGCTATTAAGCAGCAACAGAATACAAGTGTTTGCCTGTGGGTAAAGCAGATCTTCTTCAATGAAAAATATGAATGTATTAGAGGGAAAAAAAGGTGATCCTTGGCTCTGAGAAACAAGTCCCAGGACTTAGGAGCTGTAAGTATAATCAATAACATGTAAGTGCTGGTATCTTTGAATTATGGAAGCTTTAAAATATATACAATATGAGTTACAGTTTCTTTGTGCATTACCAAAGAGGCTGAACTCTTTCATACACACATTACTTTGGAAAGAGCAATGGCATCCATTTTTTCAGGTACTTCTGCCTAATAACAGTCACTAGACAGTAGAAACAGTCACACTAATGCACTGCAATGTAAAGTATACTTCAAAACCATTTCCCTGACTGCAGCTGTCAGACACAGCATCAAATGTGTCCTGCCTAGTGGCATACACACATTTCTTAAATTAAATAATAGACATCTCACAATTTTGTTGAATTACCTCACTGAAAGATATGCAGACAATTAAGCAAAATGGTAGATTCAATAATCCCAGAATGGTTGATGGTGGAAGGCAACTCAGGAAATAATCCAATCCAACTGCCCTTCTGAAATCAGAGTCAGCCAAAGCAGATTGCTCAGGATCCTGTCCAGCCAGGTTGGGAATAGCTCCAAGGATGGACACTTTACAGCCTCTCTGGGAAACCAGAGTACAAGAATCCTCTGAGTCAAAAAGCTTTCTCTTATTTATACATTTATTTATATTTCACTTTGTGGCCATTGCCTCTTGACTGATCACTGGGCACTACTGAGAAGAGTCTGAGTCCATTTTCTTTACTCTCCCATCAGGCATTATTATGCATTTCTGAGAACACCCTGAGCATTCCTTTCTCCAGCCTGAACAGCCCTGGCTCTCTCAACTTCTACTTGTATCTAAAAGCCCTCAGTAGTCTTTGTGATGATTTGTTGGATCACCATATCACAGATTCACAGGATCACAAGTGCCTGTCCGTCTTGTCCTGGAGAACCCAGGGCTGGACATAGGACTCCAGATGTGTCTCATCAGGGCTGAGTAGAAGGGAAACATCACTATTAGTCATGAGTATGCTCTGCCCAAAATATGAAGTATTGCAATCCAGCCTGTCAAGATAACCCAAAATGTAATCCCCTGGTCTGGAAGTGCAAGAGTGTGGCTTGTATTATTCCATGCTTTTCCTTACTGGTAGATCTGGTGTGTGTTCCTCTGCAGCTGTAAACATCTCTGAGCTTAGAGCTGTAAACATCTCTGAGCACATTTCATTACCCAAAAAGTAGTTTTAGAATGAAATCCAAATAATTTACTCCAGAAAGTTCACATTAGAGCAGATCTATGTCTGCTGCCTAATGGTGATGTGCTGCACTGGCCTGTTCAAGGCAGTTGAATTATGCTGAATCAATTCTTATCAGAATGAGATGAGAATATCCACTCTATTCCTAAGTTCTATGATAACTTGTGTAGAGTTTCTCCAAATTAGAGAACAGGCAGGTAGTTGCTTAAGCAGTATGAATTTCTACCTGAGAGGCAAACAGTATAAACCAGATCATCTGTATCTGTTTATATTTTCCTATTTCCCTGGGTTTTCCTGAGTTTTCCGTTTTCAAGGAAAGCTGAAATGGCATGCATGACACTGTGGTGCATAATGCTTCAGTTGCTGCTGAATCAAAGCTACATTTAGCTCTGGCTGAGTCTTATGAAAAACAGTGTTTACCTTGATCTTTACGCACTACTCACTTGCTGTGGCTGTGGCTGTTTTGCTTCCTGACAGATTTCTCACTAGTTGTGTAAGAAATCTATGGCA
>NW_008239283.1:5886149-5890503 GCF_000691975.1 Corvus brachyrhynchos | reverse complement strand
AAAGTCAATTAAAATGTTCCATTTTCTCATTGGCATGAGGATAGTAAATGGAAGAATTTCAAGGCTTAATATATCTCTCTCTCTCAGAAACACTTCAGCTTGCACAGCTGTGAGCAGAGATGCTTTATCGGAGATTAGTTTGTTCAGATTTCCTCCTGAAAATTGTTAACAAGGATTCGATTACTGTTTTGGGGAAGGAACCTAGAAAATAAAGGCAATTGCTGGCTATTTGCTGAAGGAATCAGTTAAAGTAATAGTATCAGTTAAAGGGAGTTGATGCTGCTTTAGAAGTTCCTATTTGCTTAATTGCAATCCTTTCCGGTGTAGCATCAGGTAAAAATAGAATTCCAATACGTCCTGCACTTCAAGTTGTTTATGTCTTGTACAATGTCTCATCTGTTCTATCTACAGGGGAGATCCAAAATGGGAGAGTGGTGTCCATGCCTCTCTCTGGCAGACAAATATTGCTCTGCTGGGCAGCTCAGCACCTTGGAGGGGAAGTGCTCCCCCTCTCCTCCCTGTCCCATAGTAGCTGTGGGACACGTTTCAGCTCGCAGCCACCCTGCATCCCTGGCAGCCTCTACAGCTGAACTGCAGGTTTTCATCCACTCACAGCCAGTGTCAGCAGCCACGGCTTCATCCAACAGTATTACATTGCTCTGTGCAGCTGATTCAGGCACAGTTAGTCATGCTGCCCTTCAGCACACAAAGCCGTGCTTTTGCTGAAGGAGTTTTTATTGAATAGAAAGAAAAAGAAGTAACTTCTTGCTTTCCTCTGCCCCTTACTGCAAAGTATGGGACTGCCTCCTGCTTACCCCAGCTCTTTCACCCAGATATCACTGATTTTCATACGGCCTTCCTCAGTTTTGATACGTTTCACCTCAGGTTGATTATGTTCAGCCCTCCACTGGTATCCCCCGGATTGTTTTCTCCATCAGAGGAATTGTCAAGCTCATCATTTCTTGCTGCTCTGTCTGAACTTTATAATTAGCTCTGCCCTAAGGGCTTGTGAGCCTGAAGAGCTCTGCTTTGACCAAAGTGGGTTTGCTCGATAGGCTAAGTGCAAATTTTCTGACTCTTTCCTGGTACCTACCCAACCTGGCTTATCTTTGCATTGAGCTCCCTCATCTATAATTAATACATGTCAGAGATGAATCTCTGCTATGAAATTTTCTTATGAGGATAAGTTCTTCCATGAAAATATTTACCAAGTTCTGCTCACCTTGACCATAGCAGTGAATTCCTTTGTTCAATTATTCACAGTCCTGTGAAGGACTCAAAAGTTCAAATAGCATTTTAATCACAGATTGGGTGGTATATGGCATAGGCTTTGTACTTTGAGTCTGTCTTCAGAAGAATTAAAGCTTTTTTTTTTTTTTGATGTGTTTTGAAGGCCTTATTTTAATTACTTGAAGAAGGTAAGTCAATAGTGCCTCAGAATTACTTTTAAATATGTGAAATTTTGGTGCAGGTGTATTAATAACCTGAGTTTCCCTACTGTGCTTAGTCTCTGCAGCTTTCATTAACTTCAGAGAGACTTGCAGTCACCCGTGCTTCCTACCATAATTTTTCAAGCTTTCTTGACTCATCAGTGACAGAGATGGGAGAATGAGTCATATTTTTCATTAATGACTGGTGATTTTGAATATATCAAGGCTTTAATTTCCAGAAATCTCGCAAGAACCATTTTCTTTTGCCTGTCTTCCTCCCAGTCTCCCACCTAAACAACTTGGTCAGAGATCTTGTTTTGAAAAGTCAGGCTCCCTTATTTCCAGGCTGCAGATTAAAACTGAAAATGCAAAGTTTTGAAAAGCACCTGTCATTCACAAAGGTCCTGGCAATGACCCCTTTCATTTAATTTCATCTCCAGCATTCCTCACAATTCACTCTGCCAGTTCTGTGAAGCTGATTCTAGTGTTTTCATCCCATCCTGCTAAATTGAGAAGAATATTTCTATTGATTCAGAAAGTAGGAAGATTAAGCTGTAGTGCATGCTTTGCTCCATTGTGCCAGGGAGTGCCTTATAACCAATTTATGGCATATGCAGCTGTGGTTTTCTGAGTGCAGTTCCAATATCTAACTGTTTACATCAACGGTGACTTTCTGACACTGAGGGTTATTTTATTGTGTTATAAGTGATATGGTCTTTCTGGAAATTAAAACTAATAGGTTTTTTTTATATCTGCTGCAGCTGCCTTAGTAAAAACCAATCAGTTTAAGAGCATCTCTCTGACTCACCTGAGCTGGGTGCAGCTGACAGACACCTGCTTTGGCACAGGGATAGAGCCATAAGGCCGTCTGGGTGATCCTCTTCTTCAGTAGCCTGTTCTTGGAGAGCTTCTGCTTACAGTTTTTGATATTCTGCCCATTGAAACAGTGTGATATTTGAAGAGCTACTCTCAAACCAATAGGATTAGGAGCAGCGCTTGCTGTTGTGTATTTTCTATTAGACAGACTGCTCACTGTGCTGTTTCTCAATTCTGAATTTCTACAGGCCCAACAGTTAAATGGGCAAGAAATTGGCCACTCTAATAATTATTGTTTGAAGGCTGTGATAAAGGAATTTTTCTCACTTTGATTATACTTAACTGTATACATTTAATCCAAGCAAAAATTCAACTACAATGATTCCTTAGGTTAAGGTGAAATCAGGCTAAATCTGCTTTGACACAAAAATATGTTATTCTGTTTGCAAATATTTGGAAAAAAGAGATCTACAAGTGTGAGTCAGCAGCTCAGTCATTCTCTGTCTCGGGCATGGATTGTCCATCACTGGTAGAGAGGACTTGGAAGTTTCATGCTTGTGCGTTCTGTTGTCTGTACTCCCTAGACCCATAGGTGTAAAATCCTGGAGAGCTGACAGTCCAGGCCATGGCAATGAGGTTTGGTGGTCAGCAGAGGTATCAGAAAACCTGAGATCAACCCTGCAAGGCCCACATGTGGAGCTGGTTGTTGATTTTTTTTCCCTTGAGCCCAAGAGCTGCTGGTGCTGTAATGCTGCTGCTCCACATGCTGTAACTCTGCTGAGGGCTTGCCATGAATGTACTGCTCCAGGGCAGGGCACACAGAACACTGGGGAAGAGGCCTGAGCCTGGCAGGGAGGGTTGGATACCGTTTCCTTGTAGCCAACAGGACTTTTCCTCTGCTTCTTGGGAAAATGAAGCTATGTAAAGCCTGTAGCCTTAAAAATATAAATGTACAAGTCCTTCGGCTCAGCAGCTGTTGGAATATTCAATATCTGAGCAAGAGCTGCCAATTTTCCCTGGCTTGGCATGCAGCTGCTGCATCACTGTTTTCCTCAAACATGTCTTTGGAGGCTCCCTCCTCCCAGGTATGTTCCTGCGCACATAATCCATGGAAACAAAGAGATCACAGGGCTCCTCCTTGCTCCTGGGTGTGACTTAGGCTGCCAGCTTGGCTGTCAAACCGGCAAATATCAGTGGGAATGAGAAGGCTGTGAGTACTGCTGCTGCTGCTGCCATGGGCTTTACACAACATCGCACGTGCCAGGGTGTGCTGGCGCTGATGATGCAGAGACCTGGTGTGGGCTACACCTGCAGACTCATTGCACCTGCCCCATGAGAGGATGTTACCCTTTATTGAAAGCTGTGCTTGAAAATCAGCTAATTAACACCTAAAGCATACAGGATAAAAGGGCAGAGATTGGTACTTTGCTGCACTGTAAACTCACTTCGGAAAAGAGAGATTTATCTCAGTTTTGAAATGTTTAGTTCTTCGCTTCTCTTTTCTACATTACATGAGGAGAAGAAAATGGGAAAATGATCAGAGAAGTTGCCTGAATACATTTTAATAAAAAATTTTAACATAGAAAGGGAAAGGTCATAATTTTTTTCAAGTATTTCATCTCCATTCAGACAATACTGAGGTTATTGCAGAGCTCATGCCTTTGATTTCTTACTTTACTTTGGCTTGTGTACCAACCAATTCTTGTTAAATATTTATGGACAAGATTAAAGACTTTATAAAACTTAGCAGCTGGCAGCTGTCCTCGCCTAAAGGATAATGCAGAGTTTTCATTTTAATTGGATAACTATGTGACTGAAATATGCAAACCCCAAGGGGAACACAAGAATTGAAATATGTAAAATAATTTTTTAAAGAAAATACCCTTTTACATTCTGTACGTTCTTTTTCTCTCAGGAGCTTTTATCTGTAGGTGAAATTGCCATTTCTTTTCTGTTTCTTCCTTTTTAAACTTTTATTTAAAGTTGGTTTGGGGTTGTTTTTCCCACTGAAGTTTAACTTTTTTGATGGAGTTCCTTCTGTTTGTTACAGGCCGGGCATGGATGAATATGCCTGTTTTCTTTCTTCTGAATTTTCTCTGCTTTCCCTA